>NW_009231320.1:0-22320 GCF_000690835.1 Fulmarus glacialis
AAAAAACCACACACATTTGTTAATAGAATTTTTTTTGGCACTTAAACAGACTTTCAAAGAACTCATGGAACTTTACAAGCCTCGAAATATTAAAATTATTTAGAAGAAGATAACATTTTTCAGAAACCTGTGGCAGGGGAACATTTCACACTCAGTATCTTAACACACTGGCATGATACATGCTGCTCATGGGCAACAGTGTTTGGGCGAGTACCAAATCATATATTAACTGTGAACTTGGCAAATTCACGAGATGTTTATTAATAAACTAATTCACTAAATGTTTTTTAAGGTAAACAAGTAAGAAACATGCTAAAATTTGTTTTGTATTGAAAAAATTGTTTAGCTTCGTTAAAAGTGATCTTCTGAGGGGAAGAAAATTAATCAATTGATTCATTTACCAGAATGAAGATGAAAATGTCTGCCTGTTTCTCATTTGCTTTGCTCTCCTCTAATTTCAAAGTCAAAAAAAGAAAAGAGAAAAAAGTGGGGGGTGTATGTTTTTAGATTACCAATTTAGAATACACTGTTCATTAAGTATCTCCTGCTTTCTCTCTGGCTATTTCCAAGTGTATTTGGTAAGACACTATATCAACAACAGAACTTTTCAGAATACACCGCAGGTTACTTTTTGTGTTGGTTTGCCTATTGCAATTCAATACATTTAATAATCTCACCTTGTAGATTCTGTAATTTACCACCAAAGATGACATTCTTATGATGAATTTTTTATGAAAATGTTTGTATGCCTTGTTTATTCCTTGTGGTTTATGCCACTCCTTTTTTATTTTCCTAATGTAGATTTTGAGCATTTTCTGTCTCATGACTTCTTTCTTCCCCTACTCTTATCTCCCTTTGGCTGACTGTATGACTTACCTCAGTCTTTACAGCATCTATCAGCAGTGTTTCATTTTCAAGATTTTATTTTATCACCTACCAATTGAAGTGGAAGTATTAATTATAATTGTAATTTACATAATGTGCGTAGCATGTAGTTTGTTTCCCTTCTCCCTTTTAACTGGGAATAACATTAACATGATTATGCAGAAAAATTTCCAAAAGAAGCAGCCAATTTTTTGCATTCATTCAGCTTCATCTATTGTTGGGAGCTTCAAAAATATCACATTAGAGAAGTCTTTTGAAATACCCATCCTTTAGAAAAGCAGTTCAAATTGGAAACTTTTTGTTAACTCATAAAAATAGTGTAAAGTTGCAAAAGCTTGCTTCATTCACCTTGCTACATTCTCAGAGTTTTCTCTGATACTGTGAAAGTCCTGGTGTAAACAATTTGGGGGTATAAAAAGATGGATCAATTTTCTTCAATGACCTGTAACGGCTCTTCTATCTTAAATGTTCTCCTAACCTCAAGAAGTTCCAGAAGACTGAGAAGGAGTGATACTTCTGGTTGGTATAGTATCCGACAGTAATGTTAAATGTGGGGAACAGCTTATCAGACACATCTACGGAGACTTGCTGCTTATCATCAAGGAAATTGAAGGGCAACCTGCTACAGTTGTACCAACCCTTCAAGCTTAAAGAGAGACCTTAAAGACATCGTTAAAACCTGAATTCTCATGGAGCAGTGACAGCAAACTAGTTATCCCAAATAAAGCAAAAATGACACTCTTAAATTAATGGAGTCACCCTCAGGTCATGCATTATATTGTTTATGGAGCACTAAGTTCTTTTCTTGCTTCTAGCATCTGTTGTGCATGTCAAAACAGATTGAATGACACAGTGTCTCACAAACTGAATACCCTACATTTTACAAGAGAAACTTAGTCACATGTTCACTTAGCTGAAGGTAATCCCTCTGGTTTCTACTAGCAGTTCTTTGACTTCCAGAGGCAGAATTAGTCAGTCCTTTCACATTTGCAAATCCTCATATGGTAAAAATACTTTTTATAGAGATTGCATTAACTATGCTTTTGCAAATTCGATTTTGCAAACTGGACGTAACCGGTGCATGGGCACCCAAGGTGCTAAAAAGGGGACCCATGCAGAATGCCTTTGTGCGCAGAGATCAGGCACCCAGGGTATGTGTTAAGAGGAGGGGCAGGCGGGAGGCCGAAAAAATGACTTTCCTCACAGGCTTTCCCCAAGCACCATCTATTAGCTTTTCCTTCAGTCTGTCTAAAAGACTTAAGGAATTCCTGCCAGCCCCATACTTGTGGCTGAAGAATTACTGTATTCCTGTAATCCTGCCACAGTTACCTGTAATGGTAATTGTGGTTTGTTGCATTTTTTCACTGATTTTGATTGTAAACCTGTCTGATGTAAAAGCTGCCCAGTAAGTGACTTAATGTGTAATCTTTACATTGTTAAAACAGTTCTGTTTCAACATAACTGTTGAATCCAATCTGGAAATTTATATCATTCTGTTCATGTTTAAAAACGTTTAGCACTCTTAGATGTGTGTAGTTTTTCAGTCTCTTGCAGTTGTAGCGAGGGATCCTGTCAATTTTAATTTTCCATTTGAACACTGGTCAGATCACTTGCATTGGGTATGGAGTATAAATGTTAAGTCATCAAAACTAATTTGAAACATTTTTTAAAGCAGTATCTAAGTCAAACAGATCCTTTAAAATACATATTTTTAAGTTCTTTCTTCTACATGAAGTTCTGTCGTATGGAAGTTTGATTATCTTCATTTCAAATGGGATGCATTATCAAAGTAATCAGGGGAAATCTGTATTTTTGTTGTATGCTGTATTTTTGTTCCTTATCGACTTACAGTAATTATCCATAGTGTGTTTGTGTGCTTTATGAAGGTTCATATGGCTCTTGCTCAGAAAGACCACAACCTGAGTTTAGAGAGGGATGCAGAAGTTAAGGGATAGGAAATAATACTGGGCAAACTTGTATGCAGCTTTCTGTCTTCTGGCTAAGTGTTGATTTTAGCATTTCCGTTAACGTTAATGAGCAATATTTAAACGTCAGAAGGAAGAAGAGTGCTCGCAGAAAGCATTTGTAAGGAACTAATAAACTTGTATTAAAAAACCCAAACAAACAAAAAACAAAACCAAAAAAACTCAAACAAAATCCCCAAACAACCAAACAAACAAACAAAAAAAAAACCCCACAGCCACAAAAAAACACGAGTGGTTTTCTGCATATTCCTACTAGCCAGATTTTGCCTGAAAATTTCAATACCTATTTTGAAAACTGTTGTAACGATGAACACTGTGTAACTATATTGATAAAATTTACAACTATGTAAATGTAGTTCATAAAGGGTTGATAAAATAGTATTAGTAAAAAAAGTATGAGTAAAATTTCTAATATATTTTTTTTCTTGGTAGTCTGCATATGTTAATCTTCTTATCTTTCTCATATACTACTCAGGTATGCAGTATGCTTATGATACCCGCTTAAAATGTTTTAAACAGCTGCAAATGTATCCTGTCTGTAACATTTGATGGAAAATACTCTTCTAAAGTATTTTTAATACTGATAGAAATGGCTTGATTTTGTGTGCTTTCTACTTTGTTTTGGTATGGGTGACAAAGTTAGTAAGGGGACACTGCAAAGGTGGATGAGGTAATTTAAATCAGTAATGTGATTCAGGGATGTATATGCTCCTGTAACATGCAGGCCTTTTCTTAAATGTGGTTTGATGCATTGTACAAAGCATATTGTCTAAAAAGAAGCAGGATACAAGTTAGCACACGACTAATAACTGTTTTTTGCTTTCACAAAATGCCTCTTAGCTTTAGATTTCAAAGTGGTTTTGTAGAGAAATGTAGGTATTTTCCTATTTTATAGATGTGGACCTGATATACAAGAAGCTAGTGACTTGCTTAGCACAGAGGAGTAGATATGTTGTTTAGCCAGGGCCAGGGAACTACACCCACCTTCTCAAATGTCGTCTTAGTGTTCTCTTCAAAGCTTGCTTCTCATTTAACCTTTTTTTATAGGTATCAATGTCTATTTCTGTACCTACATATGGTAATGAGGTCTTACTAGTGAGACATTTCCCACTTCTGTTTTTAATAGATCTCTTTTGCTTGCGGAGCTTGAGAAGGAAGAGAAAGAGAAGGACTGGTATTATGCCCAGCTTCAGAACCTGACTAAAAGGATTGATAGTCTCCCCCTTACTGAAAATGTAAGTACGTTCAGTATGCTTCGTCGTGTATCTGGTGCTATGATCTCTGTTTAGATATATATTTTATGAATTTAGTGACATTCTTTACTATTATTTTAATTTAAAACATTTTTTTATTCACTATGTAAAGCTAACAGCCTAAATAATGCATTTTTTCATATATAATTGTACACATTAAAATTCATACCTATCAGTATAAATGTCAGTGATAGAGAGGAGCGCTGAAAAATCATTATGACAAATGAATTCCATGTCAGTACACTGCTTCTTTAACTCTATCTCCCCAAAGGTCTTTTGTCCATCCGTTCTGTTATTTAATGGATTCTTGTAGTTTTGAGAGCAGTATTAGCCTAAGAGACAATTTACACAGGAGCTCTTAATTCATAACAGCAGGTGAAGTGTGCTGTAGCGTATGCAGGTATTGTTGCTCCAGGCTTTTATCTTGGATCTCCAAACTATTTATAGCCGTCAACATTATCTGGGATAATGAAGATGTCTGATATCCCAGATAATACAGGTTTTCCTGTTGTCAGACCTCAGCAGCTTGGATATATTTAGAGTGCATTCCTTCACACGTACGGTGTTGGGAAGACCTGGTTGCCCATCTTTACAGAGCCATACCCGATCAGGAATCAGTCAGCCTCCTGGAAATGGGTATAGACAATGGAAACACTTCTGTGACTGGGCTGAAGCATCTGGACTTCAGCAAATCTAACACTGAGTCATGGCTGAGCTTATCAGAACACCAGAAGCAAGGGGAGAAGGTCTGAAAAGGATCTCCAGGAAGTGCAACCTATTCCCAAAGGCACTGTCAGCTGTATCTGTGTCACTTTATTGTAGCTTTTAAGATTGTCTCCTCAGTTTCATAGGTAATCAATTAACTTAGCTCTTACATCTACACGAAATCTCTTTTGTGGTAATTTAGAATCAGAGAATCATAAAGGTTGGAAAACACCTGTAAAATCATCGAGTCCAACCATCAACCCAACACCACCATGCCCACTAAACCATGTCCCTAAGCGCCTCATCTACACCTCTTTTAAATACTTCCAGGGATGGTGACTCAACCACTTCCCTGGGCAGCCTGTTCCAAGGCCTGACCACTCTTTCAGTAAAGAAGTTTTTCCTAATGTCCAGTCTAAACCGCCCTTGGTGCAACTTGAGGCCATTTCCTCTCGTCCTATCGCTAGTTACTTGGCAGAAGAGACCAACACCCACCTCGCTACCACCTCCTTTCAGGTAGTTGTAGAGCGCGATGAGGTCTCCTCTCAGCCTCCTCTTTTCCAGGCTAAACAGTCCCAGTTCCCTCAGCTGCTCCTCATAAGACTTGTGCTCCAGACCCTTCACCAGCTTCGTTGCCCTTCTCTAGACACGCTCCAGCACCTCAATGTCCTTCTTGTAGTGAGGGGCCCAAAACTGAACACAGTATTCGAGGGGCACATACATTCATTACTACTTGCTCCAGCCACGATAGAATGACAGAGCCCATTCTTTTTAGTAACATTTTATGTATTTGTAGATGATTGTCTCTTTTTGACTCTCTGAACTGACCTTGGTGAAGTCTTCTGGGAGGACTGCTGTTGGAGACTCATTTACCTGCAAACTGAGTAATTGTCTAAAACCAGTGAAGTGCTTTGCTCCTGCCTTGAAAAATCTGCTGGTTGGAATGTCTTCCCTTAAGCTGTGTTAGTGTTCATTAATTGAACACTTGTGGTTTTTTCACAGGATAGTTACAAATAGGGTGGATAGCAGTAGTATGAATACCATCACTATGTGCCGTAGTGTGATACTTCTGAATATTTTTGAAAATATTGATTCAGATGGCACGCATAACAATTTTGTTGGTATGCTGACATACATTAGTAGCCAGATGTTCCAGGCTTCAATGACTGGTACTGTCTCAATGTTTATATATTATATTTAGTCATTTGACAAAACTTGCAGGTAGTCTGTTGGTTGAACACTTTATGTGTTCTTGTTTTTAATAACGTAGTCATATTTTAAGGATCTATTATTCTGTTTTGTTTGTTTATGAAGCTTGGTGTGGAAAAGCAATTGTTCTGCTTTTGTTCAGAGAAATACATAGTTTATATAAACATTATTTACTAAAATGCCTTCTCTGTACTTCAATTTCAGTTCTCCTTGCAAACAGATATGACCAGAAGGCAGCTGGAGTATGAGGCAAGGCAAATCAGAGCTGCAATGGAAGAACAACTAGGTACTTGTCAGGACATGGAGAAGCGAGCACAGGTATAGTTTGTCTTTCATTGTTAGAAGGAATGGAAAAAGTTTTTCTGCATTTTTATTAAATTGTTGGTAGTTGTGTATGTGAACACAGTGATACCTTAGAGCCTTTAGATAGCCTTTCGAATACAAAAATAGGAATCAGAACATAGGAAATAACTACTGAGAAAAAAGTACCCTCCTGTGCCTGTTTAAAAGAAGACTTGTGAGTCAGAACTAGACAATTTCCTTCAAAGACAACATTTTTTTTAAGATTATTTGCTTATAATTTATTACCATTTTAGCTTCAAACAAACATACATTTGCAACTGCTTTATTTTGCATCTGTCATGCTGGATTTTTTCATGCTTTTAAGTTTACAATAAAATCCATCTACCATTGTTAAGTTTCCTTATCCAGAAACCATGTATCAAGGAATAATCTTTGAAAACAAGGTATTAAAGTAAAATGTAATTTGCAAACATATCTGGAAGTTGTTTGCTCTCACCAAGAGTTGTTTTGCATCATGATGAGGACTCGTACAATTCTGTATGCAAATCACGTTACACACATTTGGAAGTATAACTCAGAATGTAATTGTGTGGAACCTGTAAGTGGAATAATCAGTTGCTTGCTGGTTATAAAAACTATTCCCCCACAGTAGTAGAGTGACAATTTGAATTATTTATTACCATTTATTTCCAGAGATGTTAAATAACCAGCTTGGTAAAATAATCTGGGGTTTTTTTATGGTGAATGTTACAAAAAAAAGTCCTTTCAATAAAATTAGTCTTTTTAGGCTCTGTTTTTTTCTCCAGGTTTACTTGATACAAAATTTTGCTGCATAAGAAACATTTCTAATTAATTTTGTTTATAATTAGAAAAGCTGCTTTAAATTTTCAAGTGAGTAATTTAGTAGGACTTTTCAGAAAATTCGTATGGTTATAAGTATTTAGCAAGACAGATATCCTGCAGTTGTCAGGTATGTACATAAAGGCTGTGCAGGGATTTGTCTATATAGACATACTCAGACAGACCCAAGCTTAATCTGCCTGGATAATAACTGGCTCTGATCTGGAAACCATATGGCTGTGTTATCGAGGTTTATAGCAGTGGTGATGCCCTGCACAAATTCAGCTGTGCAACTTGTGTCAGCCAGTCCTGAGTGAAGGCAGAGCAGACTCAGGATTGTCTGCAGATGTCTGGTTACCCTGTTGCAGAAGAAGGTGTTACGGCATTGACACCAGAACTTCTGGGAGAGTTCTCTTGCTGCTAACAAGCCTAAGCTAGAGGAAGGTGAAGTAAGCTAAATAGGTATGGTAGGCTGCTGGTGAAAGTCTAAATGCACTCAGGCAGAGAATAAATGAATTTTTTCAGAGAAACCTTTTGACTGTAGTTATATCACTATGAAAGTAAGTAAGTTGTCCCTAAAGTAGCTTCTTCCCTGCTTCTTCTTTTTTAATGTCATGTGGGAAAAAATGCTACCAAGAAGATGTTGAAATATTTTACGGTTTTCTGAATTAATGTTTGCCCATGGGTTTATCACAACTGTTTTATTCTCTATATATATGTATAACACTTACATACTTACAGAAATTACAGTGTCTATTGTGATTATATAAAGATTATAAAATACGAAGTAACTGCTTCTCCATGGGGTTCTTGTGAATTTGACTGGTCATTGCCCTTGGTTTCATTTTATCAAGGACAGGTGCCAAAACTGTGTAGAAGTTCACTGGTGTACAAATACATAAAAGCAAATTCTGGATTATTTCACTGTGATGTTTAAATGCACAAACAGAACCATTCGTATTTGGCAAGTATAGTGAACTTGCCAGTTTTTCAACTTTCTTTCTGCTCTGTATTTTCCTTCCACCCTAACTGATTGTGACACACAATACGATGCAAAATGTAGATTGAAGGGAGAGATCGGTTCAGCTATATAAAGGCTGGGATTGCAGACATCTCTGTGTCAAATCCCAAAGATTTATTCTGTGAGAGAATAACCTGCGGTTGCCCAAGTAATTGATGCACTAGCCACCCTTTCTCGTGGACCTTAAAATAATGGCCTTGTCCCTCTTTCATCTGTCATGATTGGGCTTTGTTTCCTTTAACCTCCTCGTTCTGAAGCAAGTTAGCTCACAGCAACTCACTGTTTATGTTATCTTTTATGAAGATTGTATACAAGCACATGCCCAACAGTTACTCAGAAAGATGCATTGGAAGACTGTTAGCAATCTGTTTTAGCTTGTTTAATTATTTACACTAACTTATACTACACCCTGAAGTTTATAACTTCACGTGGTAGTTCTTGAAAAAAACAAAAAAGCATCCTTATCCATGTTTTGACTATTCAAATGTTGTAACCTACGTATAAGTAGAAGCAAGCTTTAATTTCTGTAAAATATAAAAATTCCAATTTCAAGACTGAAATCATGTTCACTTAGGATTTATTTTTCCTACATGCCAAGACAAGAAGGATCTCTTTTTTTTTTTATGTTTACAGTTACTTAAAATCTCACATGAAATGCTCAGTCTCATAAAAATTTATCCCAAGATCCTTAAAAGTTTGCTAAAACAGCAGACCACTAAAGATATAAGAAAATTTGGATCCTGGAGTGTCATACAGATGAAGATTTCAGCACTGTTAGATTCATACAGTGGTCTTGTTTGTAAATGTAGAACAACCCATTAATAATTTTGTCTATTATGTGTATTTTATTTTGAAAAAATAAAATCAAAAATCTTTTAAAACAAAATGCTATTCCTTATTTTTAATTTCTAGAAAGTGACTATTTTTCTATCACTGTGAATATGGAGGAATTTTTTTGTTGTTGGAAGTCTTACTGCAGCAGTGAAATCCAAACAATTTGTAACTTTAAATGTTAAGTTACTCTATCCAACAATTTTATGTTCATGAGTAAATATAACAGAATGAATGGGACTATGCTATGAACAAATAGGAATAAGAAGTGATGTTTCTTGCATAGGTTCTAAAGTTAAAACCATTCCTGGTGCTTGTTTGATTGTGTTCCTCTGATTTTCCACATTTGCCATTAGGCTGTACACCTTTGTGGCAAGAAACGCATTCTTTTTTCTGGTTGTACAGTGTTTGGTACAAAACATGCTCCTGGTTAATGGAAGTCCTCAATTTTCCTGTAATACAAATAATGAATTAGCAGGAAGAAGGATGGTCTGATGTTTCAATCTCTGCACTAAAATTGGGAAGGGTGGATTGAATTCCTGTCCCTTTGAGGACTCCGTCAGTGATACTGGGCAAATCATACAATATTTAATTTTTTTTCATCTGCACAAAAATATTTCCCCATGTTTAGATGTGTATATACAGATACTCAGATTCTTTTGATGCCCTTTATGGAATAAATTGCTGGTTACACAAAAAGAAACTCAATTTAGGGGAAATTCAAGTCATTCTTAAAGACAATGAGAGGCATATTCTGTCAATCATGCATCACTTCACTGATGCACAGTAATTTCTGGGAATATATTTTTATTATCTTTCTAATACTTAAGAATTTCTTGATCCAGGAGGAAGGGGAGGATGAATTATTTGTTTGCCTCATGTTGTGCTGAAGCTTCTGTGTGTGCAGCTTTCAAATTTGTATTGGCATTTTTTCTGATACTTTGCTTTACAAATTCAAATTAAATTTATAGTTTAATGTTCATAGCTTTGCATGTCTAATAAATGTTGATATTTATGATACTTTTCCCATAGCTGCTTATGATCCATGTTTCAGAAATTCATTATTTTTTGTGATTATATTTTCTGTTATATTTCTAAAATTTCTGGATAACATTGTGTGTTTCTATTCCATTTGTAACTTCTGGCATTAGCACCTTTTCAAAGTTCATCTTATTTCCATTTTCAGATAATAAAGGTGTTAAATAAGATTGGTTATAATGCTGATCCTTGCAGTGTCCACTAGATGCACAAAGCCTTTCCTTTTTCAATATAGCATTGTAAATGTTAATCAGGTGAAAGAATCAGGATTTTTCTTTCAACTATGTGCCCATTTTATTAAGCTATCCATCACACAAAAAAATACTATTTAATCAGTTTTGTGTTCTGTTCATATCCTGATACTATTGGGCTAATTATTTTCTGCCTGCTTTTGAAGTCAAATAATGTCCATTTATTAAATTATCAAGCTCATACAGTGATATATAACTTAATACACTTACGATTTCACAGAATCATAATGCATCCTGTGCTTCACAGTACAACTTGTATGGAGTATATGTATCCTGTAACATTTGGGTTTTTTAACATTCCCTTTACTAACCACAGAATGGTTGCAGTGGGAAATGAGTAACCATATGGCTGTAAAAGGTTCTATAAAATCCCAGACAAACCAAAGAAGCAGTATGTAGTTTTCTTCATACTTAGCCTGTTAAATTTTTTGAGATTCGTAGGAGCAGAAAATATTCAGAGGCTGTGCATACGCAAAACTCCCAAATCATTATAATAACTGAATATACTAGAAGTCATTCAGGATTTCATATCTTCAAGGCACTCCGCAAATCTAAATTTCTCATATCTCTGCAAGGCAAGTAGAATTCTAAGATTTGAGATGAAAGTCAAATAATCTGCTAAAGATCTGCACAGTCAGTTTCAGAAACAGGAAAATTGTGCAAGTTATCAGGAGCATTTTTCTATACCTGAATGTGTACTGTGTGACAACCTATTCTATCCAAATGAGTATCAGTTATATTAAAAACACAACTACTCACTACATTTCGAATGTTTGCAATCATGCCTGTATTTTATTATGAAGAACACTTGAATGAAGTAGTTTTGTTTTGTAGTCAGCTGTATTTGCAAAGAACTCTTCATATTGTTATTCTGTACAGTAAGTAAAAGGAGTTTTTGAACAAAATCAAACATGAAAAATGCATTCATTTCAGGCGAGAGTGGCGAGAATTCAACAAATAGAGAAGGACATTCTTCGTATAAGACAGCTCCTGCAATCACAAGCAGCTGAAGCAGAGGTTAGTGAGCAGTTACTTGCCTTCTTTTGATTATGGTATGTATCTTTTTCTAAAAAAACCCGAACTATTTGAATGAAGTGGTAGGCAGGATTATTTCCATCAGCTAGTGATGTCACAGTTAATCAACTAGTCAATATACATAGGCTGGTACTTGCTCTCTTACCAGTGAACTGAGGGTGGAATACTTGGATTAGTCTTCATGCTACTGTTGAACTTTAATCACTAATGATACATCAGTTAAAACTTTAACCTGAAATTTCAGTAAAAATTGCAAAGTGCAATGTATTATAAAGGCTGAGTCTTGGTTTTAGCAAATAATTATAACAATCAGTTGTACATGCCTTTCTAAATATGAATCTCTGATACGCATTTCATGGTTTGCTTTTCTTTTGAGGGAGATAAGATTAAAAAGAGGGTGAATACAGCTTCTGTCAGACTTCATTAAAGAAGCCTGGCGTATTTTTAGTGTTTAAGTATTGGGTTCTGTATTAAGAAATACAAGATAACGTTTCCTGTAAATTACAAAGTCCATAGTAGTAATTGCCATTAGCAAAAATTGCTCTCATAGTGGAAATTCACTTACAAGGTCAACTCCATTTCTTGTTCAGGTAAATTAAATATAAATTGTATGTTGAACCTGAATATTTTATGGTTTGTCTTCACCCAAAATAACTACTGTGAAAATTCAGAGCAGCATTTGGATTACTAAGGGATGTATATTTTTCCATTTTGAAAAATAATGGTTTCATAATTCCACGATTATGGGAAAAATCTGGTTTTATAAGTGAAGCAGACAGTAGTGTGTATAATTAAAGTTGCCTGGTCTTTTGACATATTAGCCTATCCAGGTGTTTATACATATTGATGAGATCCCCCCCTGAGCCTTCTCTTCTCCAGGCTGAATAGTCCCAGCTCTCTCAGCCTCTCTACACATGAGAGATGCTCCAGTCCCTTAAGCACTGTTGTGGCCCTGCACAGGACTTTCTCCAGTAAGTCCATATCTTTATTGTACTGGGAGAGCCAGAACAGGACAGTACTCCAGATGCAGCCTCACCAGCTGAGTAGAGAGGAAGGATCACCTCGCTCAACCTGCTGGCAGCACACTTCTTAATGCAGCCCAGGATACTGTTGGACTTTTTGCTACAGGGGTCCATTGCTAGCATGTTCACTTTGTTCACCAGGACTTCCAGGTCCTGTTCTGCCAAGCTGCTTTCCAGCTGGGTGACGCCCAGCAGGTAGTGGTGCCTGGAGTTCACTCCCAGGTGCAGGACTTTGCAGTTCCCCTTGTTGAACTGCATGAGTTTCCTATCAGCCCATTTCTCCAGCCTGTCCAGGTCCCTCTGAAAGGCAGTTGAACCATCTGGTGTATCAGCTTTTCCTCCCAGTTTTCTGTCATCTGCAAACTTGGTGATGGTGCACTGAGTCCCAGCATCCAGGTCATTAATGAAGATGTTGAACAGTACTGGTCCCAGTATTGACCCTGGAGTACATCACTAGTGACTTGCCTCCAACTGTACTGATCACAACCCTCTGGTGCCCAGCTGTTCTGCCAGTTTTCAATCCACATCACTGTCCACTTATCTAACCCATATGTTGTCAGCTTGTCTATGATGAAGTTATGGGAGACAGTGTCTGAAGGCTTACTAAAGTTGATGTAAATAACATCAGCTGCTCTTCCCTCACCCACCAAGCTAGTCACCTCATGGTAGAAGGATCAAGCAGACTTCCCCTTTGTAAAACCCTGCTGACTGCTGCCAGGGCAGAAGGCCCACGTTTTCCCTTGTCTTCCTTTTGCTGTTTATGTACTTGTAGAGTCCTTTCTTGTTGCCCTTCACATCTCTGCATGATTGGACAGCAACTCTTTACTCCTGGGTCACCTGACCCCACTTCTGCCTCTTGTACTTTTCCTTTTAATGCCCAGGTTCAGTTAGGAGCTTCTTGCTCATCCATACAAGCCTCCTGCTGCCCTTGCTTTGTTTCCTACTTGTTGGGATGGACCTTTCTTGAGCTTGGAGGAGGTGATCCTTGAATATCAGCCAGCTGTCCTGGACCCCTCTTCTCTGCAGGACTGTATCCCATGGGATTCTTCCAAAAAGATACCTGAAGAGGTTGAAATCTGCTCTCCTGCAGTGCAGGTCTGTGGTCCTCGTTTTTGCTGTTCTCCCTCCTCTTAGGATCCTGAACCCTACCATCTCACAGTCACTGCAGCCAAGGCTGCTTCTAACTTTCACGTCCTTGACCAGTTCTTCCTTTTTTGTAAGTATCAGGTGCAGCACAGTACCTCTCCTTGTTGACTCTTTGATCACTTGTGTTAGGAAGTTGTCATCAGAGCGCTCAAGAAATCTCCTAGAATGTTTCATCCTGCTATTGCCCCTCTGGCAGACACCAGGATGGTTGAAGTTCCCCATGAGGGCCAGGGTCTGTACACATGAGGCTTCCTCCAGTTGTTTGGAGAAGGTCTCATCTGTTCCTGATCAGGAAGTCTTTAGCAGATGTCCACTACAACCGCACCCATGTTGGTCTGCCTGCTCATCTTCACCCATAAGCTCTTGACTGACTCCTGACACAACCCCAGGCAGAGCTCCATGCACTCTAGCTGCTCTCTCGCATAAAGGACAACTTCCCGTCCTCTCCTTAGAATCATAGAATTGTTTAGATTGGAAAAGACCTCTAAGATCGAGTCCGACCGTAAACATAACTCTGCCAAGTTCACCACTAAACCATGTCCCTAAGTGTCTACACATCTTTTAAATACCATCAGGGATGGTAACTCAACGACTTCCCTGGGCAGCCTGTTCCAATGCTTGACAACGCTTTCGGTGAAGAAATTTTTCCTACTATCCAGTCTAAACCTCGCCTGTTGCAACTTGAGGCCATTTCCTGTCATCATATCCCTTCTTACTTGGGAGAAGAGACCAACACCCACCTCACTACAACCTCCTTTAAGGTAGTTGTAGAGACCGATAAGGTCTCCCCTGAGCCTTCCCAGCCTGTCCTTCCTAAAATGTCTGTATTCCTCAATTGCAGCCTTCCAGTCATATGAACTATCCCACCATGTCTCCATGATCCCAGTGAGGTCATAGCCCCATGACTGCCCACACTTTATCTCCTCGTGTTTGTTCCCTATGTAGTGTGCATTAGCATAGAGGCATGCCAGGGAGGCACCCAAAACGTGCCGATTCCCCAGCACAGGCTTGAGAGCTTTCCCCATAAGGCTTTTCTGCTGCACCTCCTTCCTTACATGCCTATGCTTAAGGGGATTTCACTTCATCTCAATTGCGTTGATTGCCCTTGTATTCCCATCAGCCAGGGCCCTTGCCTTAACCTGCCCTATCCCCAACGGAATCCCCAATTGTTTGTTGGGGAATTGCTCTGTCCCATGTCGTTTCTAGTTTAAAGCTCTCCCTACCAGGTTGGCCAGACTCTCAGCAGATACTTTTGCCCCATTTAGTCAGACAGATCCTGTCCCCATAGTGTTTATCTCTTACTCTGGTAAAAAAACCCACTGTATTTTGGACTCACGTAAGCTCAAGGGTTCAAACAGCATTGAAATGCAACTACGGAATTTTCTTGTCTTAGTTCTTCACTCCTTTCACCAAATTAATTTGGCTGCTGAATACATGGAAGTTCTAATATACGGAAATTTTGTAGTGGTGTGTCTTATCTGGATGGCTGGTTGTATAGTTACAAATTTTAGGACAGAGTTACCAGGGTGCTGTGGTAAAGGAGGCAGTCACTACACACTTATTAGTACTTTATAGTGTATTTTAATCACTTCCAAAGGATGGCCATCTCCTATGGCAAACAACTGGATCTAGTTCTGAAATTGCCTGGTGGCAAGGAGGAAGGTAGTAGCAGTAACTGAAACACTGCAGAGTCTGTGTAACTTAAAAATATAAACATGAGGCATTTATTTTTATACTGTGCTTGATATAGTGATATCCAAATTGAATTTGCTCCTTGTGTTTATTAAGATTTAGTAATAACGATAATAAATACCATAGTTTGTCTACTGATACAGCTGGCCCCTGTGGTGATGCCAATCACTGTGAAATCCAAGTGCAATATATCTTGTAGAATAAGACCAAATATAATACTGCATCATAAAAATGGCCTTTGGAAATCAATGAGAGAAAATTTTGGCTCACATTTTAGCACATTTTTAAGGTTTGGCATATTACTAAGTCTTGTAAATGCTACTAGAAAGAGTTGAAGTAATTTACCTGAAAGTGATGATACCTTCAAATTTTGTGAGACTTCTGTTAGATATTTTGCAAGATTTTCATAATGAGGTTTGAAATCCACTGTAGAATTACACCCCTCCAAAGAGAATTTTTGGCTGTCAGGTACAAATCTGAAATTATTTAAAAGAAAAAAGCAAATTCTTGGCAAGTGTTTAATACGGGGTTTTCAATTTGTTATAGTGGTATAGGCCTTTCTTTCATAGTATCTGTCGTTTGAAATACATGAAGTATTTCCATTTGGCAATATTGTTGTAGATAAAATCCTGTAAAGGATTTATTCCATACTGAGATTATGCTCAGCAAACTTTAAACTGTTTAAACGGTGATGGACAGGAGTTCTCTCAAGGATTTGACTCACTAGACTTTCTTTTTTCTTTGACTCAACTGTAGCAAAATTGTTTCAATCTTACAGTTTCTTATTTTTCTTTTTTTGCATTGTTCTTTGGCTTACCTTCTTACTTATACCTGTATGTGTATTGTGTTTAATATGAAGTAATGACAAAATAAATATTTTCTTATATCTAGAAAATAATAGTGTATCTGTAGTTTTCCATACACAGAAAATAATAGGATAGTTCAATATTGGGGAAAAAACAGTGGTTTATGCATGCAAAAGTCTTCTGTCCTAATAAGTACACAGCAGGCTGCCTTGGCAACTCATACTGACAAAGTGTTAGGTAAAATTATTTGTAATTGATTGTCTTAGCAAAAATTATCAAGGCCTACTATGCTTGCAAATGTCATAAAAAAGCTAGAGATTTATCATTTTTCTACAAGTAAATCAGGGAAATTAATAATTGACAAGTGATAGTTATTGTTGACTTCAGAAGCACTTAGAAGATAGTGGCAAATAAGATGGAGGGAGCGGCTCCATCTTCCTGTAATAGGCACGTGCAGTCTTCCACCATTTTGCTGCAAGAGGAAACAAGCATACTCCATTAGAGTGACTTTTGTAGTGTGATGCCAGAGTTCAGAAATGGCAGAGGGCTATAAACCCAGCTTACACCTCTTCAAAAATCATGCTTCAAAATAGGTGGTGCTGCTTAACCCAGGGGACCTGTGTGCCATTCTCTAGCTGCTGTATCTCCTGTAGAGGTTACAGAGCCTGCTGCTGTTTATGCATTCTGATTCTTTGCTGATGTGGTTGGTAGTTTATATATTTTCATCCACAGGTCCTACGTGCAGTGTTAAAAGGTAATGCGAAGAGGGGGCATACTTGCAGTGGTTATACTGTCATTATAACCACTAATCCACAGTCTGTCAGATTAATATTAATTTATTTAAATCATGCTATATCTATACAAAAATATATTTTAATTATCCATATGTGCATGTGGATACATATCATTTTTATATTTTATATAATATGCGTATATAATAAATATACACTGGTACTTAGATATATTAATACATCTATAATAAATATCTATTTATACAAAGAATCGGTTTTCAATAAATACCTGTTATCTGCTGCCTGTGTAATTGTTAACTCCTTTGGGCCAGTCTGCATGAAGAGAACAGCTTCTCACTTCAAATTACTTCAGTGGCTGAAGTGGTAAAAACTCTTCAGTGTGAACTTAGAGATTTGACATTCAAGCCCAACTGATGATTTATGTGACAGTAACGTTTTTGCATGTTGTGAGTGCATACTGCATTTAAAGTTAGATAAGCTTTGCTAGTAACTGTTAAAAATTGCCTTATAATTATAAATTAATTTGGGTGTTACGTTGACTACTTTTTGTAGTGGCGTATTTTTGAGAGCGCTTGAGGGGAATGGGAAGCCACATCTTTCATAAGTAGCATGTAACAAACAAAATGTATGTGAATGGGAGGAGGACACAGAGTGCTGAGGGGAGCAGAAATTTTTCTTGACAGAGAATGAAATATCTCCATGTTTGTGCTCTAGATGCATCAAAACTATTTAATAGATACACCACCCAAAAAAAATTGCCCCAAACCCAGCAGTGTTCTTGGAAGAGTAGCATTATTGCCCCTCAGGTGACCCAGTGGGTCAGAGCTTGGCTAATGAACAGTTCAGCTTTTCGCTTCTAGGTACGTTGAATACCACTTGCTTCATGGGATTGAAAATTACTGTCACCTAATGACTGGAAAATTCTGTCTTGAGTTATACTGGAGGCTTAGATCTAGATTTTGTCAAACTCATCATTACACTTGTTCAAGATTGAAAGTACTGTGAGGCAGGGATTCAGCATATAATACATTATACTCTATTCAGCATGTAGTACACCAAGGCCTGATCTTGACTGGGTCCCCCGTTTTGTATCAGAACCCAAAATTTCTTTAGTCATTGTATGAGCATCGATAACAATGTCATTTCATACACAATGACAGAGATGGTGACTTTTAAAATTACAGATCAGATTTAAAAGAATAACTTTTAATTATGATACTGTAGGAATTTGATCAGCAGCAGGTAACTAAAGAAGTTTCAGTGTATGTACATTGAAGACAAGTATGTTTCTGCGAGAAGTTAAAGAGAAGTTTCCATAAAGCAAAATGAGGCAGACTATGCTATCACAGGTTGTACTGCTCAAGAACATTGCAGAGCCGTGTAGAAACTGAATTTAATATACCAAGTGTAGTTAAACAAATCAATTGAGAGAGATACAAGAGTGTTGTCTGTTAAGGTAGTAGCCTCAGAGTCTGAAAAATGAGATTTGGCATCAAAACTAATACTATGAGAATAATCGTGCTTCGGAGGTAGGATGATACCTTTTCAGCTCCAGACTTCAAGCCACGTTCAAGGACAGGATTATTTATGTCTTTCTGAAAATCTGAAACATTTTAAACACATTAGTAGGTAATGTTGGATACTTAACACTCTTCATAACTGCTCAGTTATTTTGCTTTATTAAGAAACGGTATTTAAAGGCCTGATTTTCGTGTTGATCTCATGATCCCTGTCAGTGACCGGGACACCAGTTTGTAGTTGTATCAAAAATTGGGTCTCCTGAAGGAACTGAAATGTGTCTGTACCAGCTTGCCAGATGAGTTGAATTTATTTTGATAAAATATGATTGGGTGGATCAGGATCAGGTTATGTAAAATTTATTTGCATCAAAGTGGTTATTCATGCACTGTTTGTCCTTAAAATTTAGAAGGATTCCTACAGTACAGATACCTTTCTGTTCATGCAGAAATTATTCGCATATTCTCCAGTAAATGCACAGATCACGGGACAGTGCAGGGAAGACAGTTGTTTGCTCCAATTCTGTTACATTTCTGACAGCGATGGGAGCACAGCTGGTAGAAAATGGTGTTTCTGTGTCTCACAGCAAATCCTTTGTCTTGCAGGGATATAATCCTCAGAGGACGTGCTTCACTTTCATCTTGCTGTTTTTCGAAGACACTCAGTCTCAGCTGTTAATTATTGAGGCTAAGGGTTATGAAATACAGAGTACTGTTCAATGGCTTTGTGAGGATGCAGCATTGATGCATTCACAGTCTCTAGACTGGAGCTTTGAATGGTAAAGTGTACTTCACTTCTGTATGTGATTTCATAAATTCTTGTATTAACAGAGAGTACCTCAAAGCAAGCATGATGCAGGTTCCCATGATACAGAGAGGCAGAACGAAGGTCAAGGAGCAGCAGAAAACAGCATGGCAACTACCAGTACTGGTCAGGTAAATTATTTTGTTTATTGGTAGTATAATTAAATACTTGAAATGTACAGTTCTTATATATTGGTATATACCTTACGATGTTTCTGTGCCTGCTCATTTTAAAAAGATACATGTTTTTCTTCTTTCCATCTATACATGAGAAATTTCTTCTATTTATTGGAAGAAAATGTTTTAATAAGGTGAAGTATAAATATTCAATAACGCAGGGAGCATTTTTCTCGTTTGAATGATTAATGAGCCTAATGCTATGAAGGAGATGACAAGAATGACTACAGAAAATATATATTATTGTAGGTGAACTGTAATATTAGAAGTATGATTTAATTATGGAAAATTGTTCAAATTTTCACTTTAGAAATTATCACTGAAATATCAATGATTTTTAAAAAAGAGGAGAACCAAATGGCAGGTTTATCATTAATGTTTTTTTAATACTGTTTTAGATAAAGCTTTGAAACAGTAGTATCAATGAGGTAACCTCCTGGAAGTGGGTTGAAGGGTTATTTAAATGCTTCTAAATAATCTTTCATTGCTGTTCCTCTTATTAGTGAAATACATTAGTGGAATATTTTGAGGGGTACATTAAATTCTTTACTTGTCTTTTAAAACAAATATTTATCAAAATTTATTACTTCCCTCTTTGGCTAAAAATATTCTGATTTATTTACCATGTGCTAATGATGATTCCCTTCATGATATCCCACTGTAGCTGAGACATTCCCACTAGTAATTTGGGTTCTTAACACTTAGAAATTTAATAGTTGAATTCATATGCAAAATATTTTTGCTACTCCAGGGAAGTAGAAATATTTAAATCCTTCTGAAAGTGTTTTGTACATGAAGATTTATCAGAAAGAATTGTGGTTTGGCTAGAAAATTTCACTTGATTAAACATTAAACACAGCCCATAATTTTGCTTGTGAAATATGTTTGATCACCATTTGGAATTAAGTTCTATCAGCCATATCTGAGCAATTGCATGAGGCTCTGACTCTAATTCTTATGACAGCTTTATTGTTTGGGAATAAAATAGTTCAGTGCTGCTTTGGGGCTGAAAGCATAATGTATTTAAATAATTGATGCATTGTGGCTGTATCATCCATCTTCAGTGTATGAACCAGGAGTTATTCTGGACAACAGGTATTTTACAGGGAAGGAAGGAAGAAGGGATTGTCATGTCTGGGCAGACTTATGCAAGTGGGATTAATTCGTACTTCATTTGAGGTCTTATGTTGAAGATTTGTGCAATCTTGAGCTTTGACTCATAAAACATGCATATTCCTTCCTCCTGGAGGTGGATAGATCCAGGGCGCTGAAGCTGTGTTAAAAGAGACATCTGGGGATTATTTACTTTCAGTGCAAGTCCAGACAGAGGAGGTTCAATAGATTGGGCATAACATTTATTTCTGATAAATAAACCAGCTCAATATACTTTGAGCAATCACTATTCAATTGAGCGCAAAAAAAGTTTTAACCAAATCATTTGGTTCTAATTGGTTTTGTTAGAATCAAGCCAATGGTTCTAACATTATAATAAATGTTAATTGAAACAATGCCAATTGAATCCAGGATTTTTCAGGATTCAGTTACGTCCTTTTCTGCACCATCTTTCAGCTGTCTTCTCTTTTCCGTTACACTCATTATCCTGCTGCTGAAGTAAAATTTTTTTCGTACCTTTGGTTTGCAAATTTTATAAAGGTATTCAATGAGATTGTCTATTTTGTTATGTGCCACAAAATAGGGAAAATTACCTAATTGACAGAGTAAATAGCAAGCATAGTAAAACAATGAGTGAAAGACAGTAAAGTATAAAAGGAGAAAACAAGATGAAGTAGACCGAAGATTTTTAAAGAGAAGGTTCTACACAAGAAGTGTGCACGTAACATCTCCTTGTTTCCCATTTTCTCATATGAATGGCTACACACTTAACACTAGTTCTTTTACATCAGTCTTTACGAGCCAGTAAGAAATGTAGTTACACTTTATTTGGATATCCTGGCATCCTCAAAAGTAGCAAGGCTACATGACGGCTCTGAAGGAAATCATTAAAGGAATCAAATTTGATACAATTTGGGGAAACAATAGGGAAATGATGATGTATTTCTGTCTACGCCATGGTGAATTTTATTAGTTGGTGCTCCAAACTTATGTCTTTTTTACCTTCTTGGATAAAATTATCATATTGAACCTAATAATGGAGAATACTGGCATGTACACTATATTGAACCTGTAATCCTCTGAATGTACTTTGAGGTCAGGATGATATGAAGGGATTGCTCAGTGTAAAAATCTGGCAATTCATTCCCATATTCATAGAATCATAGAATAGTTTGGACTGGAAGGTTCCTTTAAAGATCATCTAGTCCAACCCCCGTGCCATGGGCAGGGACATCTTCAACTAGATCAGGTTGCTCAGAGCCCCATCCAGCCTGCCCTTGAATGTTTGCGGGGATGGGGCATCTACCACCTCTCTGGGCAACCTGTTCCAGTGTTTCACCACCCTCACTGTAAAAAATTTCTTCCTTAGATCTAGTCTAAATCTACCCTCTTTGAGTTTAAAACCATTCCCCCTTTTCCTGTCACAACAGGCCCTGCTAAAAAGTTTGTCCCCATCTTTCTTGTAAGTATAAGTACTTTAAGTACTGAAGGCTGCAATAAGGTCTCCTCAAAGCCTTCTCTTCTCCAGGCTGAATAACTCCAACTCTCTCAGCCTTTCTTCATAGGAGAGGTGTTCCATCCCCCTGATCATTTTCATGGCCCTCCTCTGGACACGCTCCAACAGGTCCATGTCTGTCTTGTGCTGAGGGCTCCAGAGCTGGACGCAGTACTCCAGGTGGGGTCTCACCAGAGCAGAGTAGAAGGGCAGAATCACCTCCCTTGACCTGCTGGCCACGCTTCTTTTGATGCAGCCCAGGATACAGTTGGCCTTCTGGGCTGCGAGCGCACATTGTTGGCTCATGTCCAGCTTTTCATCCACCAGTACCCCCAAGTCCTTCTTGGCAGGGCTGCTCTCAATCCCTTCATCCCCCAGCCTGTATTGATACTGGGGGTTGCCCTGACCCAGGGGAAGGACCTTGACCTTGGCCTTGTTGA
>NW_009231320.1:22384-32369 GCF_000690835.1 Fulmarus glacialis
CTCAGCTTGGTGTCATCTGCAAACTTGCTAAGGGTGCACTCGATCCCACTGTGTATGTCATTGATGAAGATATTAAACAGTACTGGTCCCAATACGGACCCCTGTGGGACACCACTCATCACCGATCTCCATCTGGACATTGAGACAATGTCCAATTCCTAGCACTGTAGATAATTTAAGTGAATAATTGAGAAAATCCAATATAATTTTCATTCTAAGCTTTAAGATTCTGAATTTTTCGTATACTCAACAGAGAAAATAAGGGCTTGTTTACATAGGAAATATATATTAGAATAAATTGTGTGAATTTAAGTCATTCTAGTCATACTCTTTTAGCATACTACTTATTCTGGAACATGAATGAGATGTTCTGGATTCAAATTGGAGAGTGAAATGAGTTTAATAATGTGTGTTTAAATATTCCAGTATAACTACAGTTTTTTCCTGTCTAGACAAACACTACATGAAGTTATTCCTACGTTTTACTAATAGTCATTTTCAACTTCAAATTGAAGATGTTGAACTGTATGAGCAGCAAATACTCAGAGAGGAATATTATTCTTTTTTCTTTACGATGCACCTCGAAATAACGTAGAAATTATTTCAAAGTGTCTTTCATACAATTTTCTTCAGTGGTTATATATTTGTACTGAAAAAAATTGGTACTTATTGATCCAGATAGTTTGAAAATGTTGTTTTGCAAAATAAGCTAATAATTTCATGAACAGATTTTAGCTTTTGTAGAGGATCAACAAAAGAATGGTGACTACCTCAGTAAAACAGCGTTCTGCTACTGAAGGTGTTTGCTCTTGAAATGTATTTTTAAGTTCCCCAAGGTGAACGGGAAGGGAGGGACATAGTAAGGGAAACTTCACAGATAGGAAGCAGAGAAAAAGAAAGCAAGCAACAACAAAGGGCGGGGGGGGGGGAAGCAAAGAGGGAATGAATAAAAGGTGGTAAAAAAAGGAAAAATGTAAATACACAAAATGGATTAAAAGAGGACAAAGATGCTAATAACTGGGTCTTGCTACTACAGGTAGGAGCATGCTACGTACAATAATTTCTAGGAAAATTACAACAAATAATGTCAGCATTATTGTATAGCTTTTCATTTAAAAATGAAACAGATTCATCCACTCATAATTTGCTTTTCATATGGACAAATTCAAATGAATCTCTTTTCACTTGTCAGTTCTTGCATACCTGGTTGTGTTCTGAAGAAGTACAGACTTATTCGTATGCACTACATAATCTAACATAAAAGTTGAGGCTGTTTTTTTTCTCTGTAAAAAATATAATTCGGTTTGTTGCAAAGTCCACTTCTCCTTCTTGGTGAAAATAGTAATTATAAAATAATTCCATTGAAAATACAATTCTATTGAGACTTAATTTCAGGAAAAGTGGTTAATAAAACCCGGTTTAACAGTGACCTCTAAGTTGTGTCAGGGCAGAGAGGACCTAACTTAACCGGTAAGTTAACCGTAAGTTGACCGTTCGTTACTATCAGTATGATTTCATGATCCAGTGCTGAAACTGAAATAGGCAATAGTTGTTTTTTCACTCAGACTTCGTTTTATACTGAATTGTTGTTTAAATTTGTAGGGTTCTGCTGCTCGAATGGACCACGAGACAGCCAGTGTTATGAGCTCTAGTAATAACTATTCTGTTCCTCGCAGACTGACAAGTCATCTGGGTACCAAGGTAACCGAAGATTACAAACCACAGGTCGCTAATGCTACATTTTTACTAATACAATAACCTCATTGTTTCTGCCAGTAGTGCTAATATTAGCTGAACGATCTATCCACACATAGTAATTTTATGGAGTTAAAATTTTAGAGTATTTTTTCAACTTTTAAAATATATGCCCAGAAATCCCTTTTTTTACTTGCTGATGATCAGTAAGAGTTGTTACAGTAAGGAAAAAATGATTGCTAGAAATTACTAAAATATCTAAAACGTTTGTGATGTTGATTTATAATCCATGATGAAAACTAACCCTTTTAAGAGCAGTTCTTCGAATACTTTTCCAGAGTCCAAATCCACAAAACAGATGTGATTGCTAAGAAATTAAATGGACACAAAAAAAAAAAAGTAAGCCCTTCACAGTGATAAATCTTTGTTCACAAAAGACTGTGCTCAAAGTATATGCGCAGCATGAAAAGAGAAGGGAAGAAAAAGGCAAGTCTGTAACACAAAATTGAGTTAATGAACCACTGGAGTTTATACTGCCTCTGGAATCAGCAGCAGTATAGATGCTATTGGTGGTGTGCTGAGCGCAGTCTTCTGGGAAGTGGGGCCTATTAGCTTGATGTAGTATTAATTACTTTGGGCCTTAAAACAGCTTTATAATGTTGTAATTTCGGTCCTGCACTGTATGCAGGTACTGTATGCACGTACATGTATCAGGTAGTCTGTCTGTCTGCGAGTTTTCATTGCAAATTGTAGAGTTCCCAAAAGCTGCATACAACAGGAGAGCCCTTGAAGACAGGGAAAGGGATTGAATGTGGAAGAATACAGGCAAAGAAATAGGTTAAACTGAATGTGGGGTAGGAAAAGCTTAACATTAATGCGTGAGAAGAAGGGAAAGTGGTAGATATTCTAAATAGAGGAATGCATTTACAGATACAGAAGGAGATATGTCTGTGGGCTGTGTGTATACGAGAGACAGACGGACAAGTATTTTTTTAGTTTTTCCTATACTATATTTGCCACAACCTGGAGGCCAGATTTTGGTGTTGTATTCAGCTATATTCTCTGACAAAAACTTTACCTTCCCAATCTAAATAACACTGGGTTAAAGCTGTCACTTGAAATATCTGTCAAGAGGCATGCATAAAGCAGATTAAATTAATTCTCCCTTAAGAATCCAAGTGCTTTGTTCTAATACTATATTTGGTTTTTCCCAGACCAAGACAACAGGATCATCCAACTGGGATGCTAGGCTGTCATAAAATTGGCTCCCAAGACTATTTCAGTGGATTTTGCATGTGATCATACAGTTTCACAGATTCTAAGATTTCTATTGCTTCAGCAATCCTATAGTATTTAGAGAAGTACATGTTAACAGACTTGCTGCTTAGTCTACCCGCTGCTATGGGATTTTTTTGTATCTCAGTATTTGTACTCATCTTCAAGCACATTAGAATTGTCTCTGAAGAAACCAAATAAAATCATTCATTGGTCTGGTAACCAGTGCAAATATCTTAGTTATTAGTAGAAAACTTTGTCTAACAGTCTAAAGTCTCATTTCTTCCTTAATTGGTGTATTCTAAAGAAACATACACGCTGCTACTTTACAATTCCCTTTGATACTTTCTTTATGTTGTGCTTTGATTTTGAATGTTGCTGTTTATCTTGGCTTTAGGAGTTTGGAGTTTCTATATAGCATCTAAAATCAGCCTCTACACCCTGTTATTCCACTAAAAGAAGAACCAGATGCATTTATTGATCTAAAGCTATTATTGAAGATAACAGAATGGGAAAGACGAACCAAATAGTGCATTGACCAGTGTATTACACGACAGCCAAGGGAATCCCTCAAAAATTGCTATTTTTTAATAAGAAATTTGGTTACTCCAAGTTAAATGTGTAATGCTGGGTTTTCATGGCTTGATTTAATTTGACAAATGCTCAGTTTTTTATATATATTAAATAAGCATTTGTTTGTTCTACTGGTTTTATCCCTGTAAACTTGAAAAAGTGTTAATTTAACTCTTCAGTTTTGCATTTGCTGTAAATAATCTGGTCCATATGCAAGTCAGTCATCATAACAAAAAATGATTAGTTAATTTGAAATAGTTTAAAGGAAAACTTTAAACTACATGGATGTAAGATTTTTTTAGCACAATGTAAATCAAAAATTCATGTAATCTTATCCTTTGTCTAGAGTAATTGTATTTAATGCCACATAACAAATAGTTTTTCACTGAAGAGCATCTTTACATGAAAGTGTGATTCATACAGAGCATATTTTTTTGACACAATTAATTTTAAATATATTTCAAATATATTTCTCAAACACTTTCATTAGTATGTTTATTTAATCTCTTTGTACAATGGAAATTTAGAATTCTTTGCCATTGGTCTTGTAGATTAATACAGTTACATAGAGCTACCACCCGCTTCGTCTAGCCATTTAACCGAGTGAAATTTATTAAGATTATGAATGCTGAAGTAGTAATAGTATTTAATTATTTCTAAATAGCACAATTTTTTGCACCATTAAATAAGGTGGTTTTGCTCATGTGTACCATTCAAATTTCATTTTACTTTAATTATTTTTTAATGTATTTTTTAAATGTAACTGTCTTTTTTTAAATGTAACTGTATTTTTAAAATCATTTGACCTGCAGGTGGAAATGGTGTATTCATTATTATCAATGCTTGGTACTCATGATAAAGATGACATGTCAAGAACATTGCTAGCAATGTCTAGCTCCCAAGACAGCTGCATAGCCATGCGTCAGTCTGGATGTCTTCCTCTCCTCATCCAGCTTTTACATGGCAACGATAAAGACTCTGTCTTGTTAGGAAACTCTCGTGGTAGTAAAGAGGCCCGTGCCAGAGCCAGCGCAGCACTGCATAACATCATTCACTCCCAGCCTGATGATAAGCGAGGCAGACGGGAAATCCGTGTGCTCCATCTTTTGGAGCAGATCCGTGCTTACTGTGAAACGTGTTGGGAATGGCAGGAAGCACATGAGCAAGGCATGGACCAAGACAAAAACCCAAGTAGGTTCTGCAAGCTGTATAAAAACGTTTCAAGGATATATTGAAAACAGTGAATTTACAGAAAGTACAACTTAATCTGAATTCTTACTGAATGTATGAGAGTTTTATATGTGTGTGTGTGTGTATGTTTGGTGGGTTTTTTAAGTTGAGGTAGTGTTAGGAAATAGAATCTATTACAGATATCTATTTATTTATAAACTTGTTACTTAAATCAGAGACCTTGGTGTGCTTTCCAGACAATAATGCTAGTGTTTTATATTTATAGTCTGTGAATTAATATTGAATATGTACTCATTCTATTTAACATTTTAATGGATAATGAAACATATCTAAACAAATAATTCCGAATTGCTTTTCATGCAGAAGTATTCAGGAGATAGCACATTTCGTTTAGGAGAGGGACAGAGAGAACAAACTAAATAATCTCAATCTATTCAATATAATATGAACTGGTTTTTATAATGTTGTATGTAAGAAATATTGCAGTATTAAAATACAAGAGAAGTGACAATGTAAGTGAATAGGAGTTTTCTCAGGGAACAGATAGAAAAAAAGATTTAACCTCTAGATTGCTTAGCTGCTTTTCTGAATTAAGAGTATTTTGTAAATACAGGCTGTAGGTGTTTATGACAGAAGCACTACTGAAATCAGTGGGCTGCGTCATGGGTGTTGGGAGTTTACCGCCATAACCATTTCGCAAGAGTGGGGCTCTGAACAAGATGTAGCAATACCATTTGTGCATTAACCAGAATCTAGCTGACAAAATTATGAACTTAAAAATTTCTCAGTTATGAAACAAAGGGTTTAATTAACCATTCATAAGGACATAACAACCAAAGAAACAGCTTCACATTAGGTGGCGTATTATTTAATGCCACCAGAATATTTAACCTTACTGATTTGTTTGACTAAGATTATTAATTTTTAAAAGTAATCAGATAATTTTTTTTTACTGGGAGTCATATTTCTTACTTAACATTTACATTCAGGATTCCCTCTAATTTCTTTTTCAGCATCAAATATATTTCTAGTACACAGATCTGTTAGTAACGTTCTTAACTAATTGTCTGTTCGTGGGAAGATACAAACCCTGAACAAAACTGCAACTGGTTTATCTTAAGATTAGATTCGCTTTGGAAAACTTATGATCTATACAAAATCACCTAGGAAATACTAATAGTTACCTATTTCTGGATCAGTGCCTGCTCCAGTGGATCACCAGATCTGTCCCGCAGTGTGTGTTTTGATGAAACTTTCATTTGACGAAGAACACAGGCATGCGATGAATGAGCTTGGTAAGACTGAATGTATTTCTCTGACTTCCTTTGAGAAGCTTGCTGGAAACGCTGACACTCCTTGTGTACCTTGCTGTATATATGGCTTTTTTTACTACTAGTTTAAACAAGTCATCAGTTCATTTGTGTCAGTTGTTGCTCTCTAAATGATGAATGCAGTTTAAATTAACCAGACCATTTCCCAGTGGATAAATTATTATGTCAGTTACTCTTGTTTCTGGCATGAATTGTGAATTTTTGAAGATTATTATTATTATGGGAAATTTGCCGTTTTAAAAGTATTGGACTTACAATGGAGACTGCTTTCCAGGGTGGGAGTTTTTTTGTTGGTGCTTTGTGGGTTTTGGGATTTTTTTGTAATGAGTTGGTTGCTGTTTTAAGAGCCTGAATTTTTTAGTCCATGCTCAGTAAATTCTCTGCATGCAATTTTCCTTAATTTGCCACTTTTCATTATCAATGAAGATATTCTGTGTATTTTTCTCAGAAAGTAACATTCAGTGATTATAATTAAATCAGTAATTTTCAGATTTACTAAATAGCCTTTTATGTAACTGGTGTGAGTTCATCAGTCAAACATGATTTTGACTGGGTAGAATTAAAAGATGAGTGTGCTTTTTACTTCCTCATAATTCCTTCTGTTCCCTTCTTCCCCTGAAATCTCAATGTCATGCCATCATACCTTTCAGCTGCTACTAAGGAAAGGATTCAAGATCCAGAGTCAGTATTTAACAATTTACTTACCTTTCTGAGCCTTCTGGATTTCAGATGATTGAGACTTGTTCCGTACATATAAGTGCAATTTGCTCCTTGGTATATGTGTACTATACTTGTGATACTAGAGTAGAGATACTATTTATTTTCCTATTTGTTTGTTTTTAAAGGAGGTTTGCAGGCCATTGCTGAACTGTTGCAAGTGGATTGTGAAATGTATGGACTTACAAATGATCACTATAGTGTTACCTTAAGGAGGTATGCTGGAATGGCTCTGACAAACTTGACTTTTGGAGATGTGGCAAACAAGGTAGGAGCAGAATTTTAAACATACAGTAACTTCAGTTCATAGCTATGTTTGAATTGTAGTTCTCAAAACAGGTGATGAAAATCTCCAAGATAGGATATTGAGTTTGAGCTCAAGATGGAAGTTCAGAATACCTTTGTCATTCCATCCTATTCCTAACAGAGCGCACCACAAATTGAGTGTTGTATCATGCAAGTATAGTATCGACTCTCATATTAAATTAAATCACTTTTAATTTGTCACTGAAAGTACGGATTTTATCTACTGGCTTTTTTTTTTTTATGAGCATTAGATTGGTATAGCACATAATGATTACGGACCCGTGATTACGGTTAGTAACTGATTTTTCTGAGGATGTTGAACTAAAACTGCTAATTGAGTCAAATTTTGTAAAGTTGTTAGTTATTTAACAATACTATTACTGTCTGATGAACTTTTGCAAACCTCTTCAGGCTGGAGCTTGCTTTTAAATATTTGGAGCATATCTGGCTCATAATGGGCACTACTTCAAATTATTATAGGAGAAAATAGGTTCCCTAATTTCTGACAAAGACCTTGCTTTCAAAAGTTAGAAAGTTTCAGTAATTTCTTGCCCCAGAGTTTGCCAAGCTATGGATCTTAAAATAACTTCATACTGAGAAGACTTTTATCTTTCTACTCTAGAGGAAGACATTTCAGGAGTGAATGGAAATAACAGGCTTCATATAACTCACTTTTTGTTCCAAGTTTTAGACAAGAGTAAAGCATAAATCCTTGCTGCAAATGAATTGCTTCACAAAATATTGGCTCTTCACATCATCTAATCAGTAACCATTACAGGGCTGCAGTCACTGGGTTTACAGCATAAACTAAACTACTCAGAGATGTAAATGTACGTGCTGTCCAGCTGACAAGTAGTACAGTTCTAACACATACTTCACTTTTGAATAATTTTTAATTGTCCTTTGTCACAAACAATTTGCAATGTAAGCCTTACAGTTTTTCAATTGCTGTTGTATTATTAAAAAGTTGTTCTTCAAATGTCAGAAATGTTGTTATATTTGCGTCAGTTTTAAATATTCACATTACTTTTCATACTATGTTTATTTGAAAGAAAAAAATACAATTGTGAGATACAATAGACAGTAGGTAACAACACATTGCCAGCTCACAGGTGATTTTTATCTGGCACATAGTAAAGAAGGCTTCTAAGATAGTAAAGTTCCAGATCAAGTCCTAGACCTGTTGTAAAAAATACAAAATTTAGCACAATTTTACCACTTATGTATTGTCCAGAATAGAAACTGATAGTTACGCTTAACTTCTTAGTAGTTGTATATATTGTTGGCAACGTGTTTTACTAAGCTTTTATTGAACTTCAGATGTGATTAGCTTAAAATACCAAAACATTGTGCAGAAGCAAGCCACCCAACCTGTCATTTAATACTATTCACTTTCTTTTTTTTCTGATTCCTAACAGGCTACATTATGTTCTATGAAGGGCTGCATGAGAGCTCTTGTAGCCCAACTGAAATCTGAAAGTGAAGACTTACAGCAGGTAGTGTCCTTTTGAGATGAAATATTTCTTTAGCTTGGACATTTCCATCACTTTGCATCCCATGAATTTTATTGCATTGTATTAAAATACGTATTTCTGCTCTCCTTTCCTAATATTTGCCTTCCTTCTACTCATTTGGCCCAGCAGCAGTTACTTTTATACTTGAATTCTATCATCTTCATGAAGTTTCTAGTGTGCTGTCCATAGCCAGCCTTCTCTTTTTTTAATTAGGCTTGCTCTTTGAAATACGCTTCATTCATCCCAGCCTGATTTTTTTTTTTTTTTGTAATTGTTGTTCTTATGTTGTCTTGTCTGCCTTAACTTTGATGCAAAGTTTGTGCCTGTACTTGTTCCACAAATTATGAAGTACAACTTTCTTCTTGTAAAAATGCTTAGCTGTGGGTCATAGTCTGTTTTTCTTACCAAAGCACATATAACACATGGGCTAAAAAACTCACTTTTATGACCCTGATCTGTTAGTGGAAGTCCAGTTTTAAAGGTAAGTTTGAGCGATCTTAGATTCTCTAGTTTAGTATACTAGTGGTGGTGCTAATGGACTGGGATTTCCCGGAGGGTTAATACAGTGTTTTGGCTCCTCCTACAGTTGCAGCAAGTAAATGGTAGGGGAATAATAGTAGAGGAAGCTGTATGTCAAGAGAATCTCCATTTGACTTGACAAGTCATACATACATACTCTTGACACCAGCACCTCCCGAAGAAGATTTCTAAGTATGAGCAAAGTGTTCGGTGTAACACCTGAGTGTCTCTTCCAATGGCGCCCGCTGTGTAAAGAAAACAACCTGAAAATAAAAGAAAGTGCTTAGGGTGATCCTGAGAGTTGAGAGCGCAGAACTGTTCTGCATTGGTAATGAACTTGTTTAAAATTATTAAATATTAAATTATAATCCATTTTAATGAATATATTCTGTAAACAAACTGGAACAGCTTTTAGAAAGCAGAACCCCGTTTTCCTTGCCGTTTGAGTGAATCATCACATAAAAGAACAATTTTAAGTAAAACTGAGTTTATCTCTTAAAACACTGTTCACAAAAAAATTTCTCCACTAGAGGATGAGCTAGCTAGTTACGATTGAGAAAATAACTAGAGTTACAGTAGAGGTTATCAGGTAAACTCTCTGATTTGGTATTAGAGTAGATTTTAAGTATATTTAGTATTCTTGAAGAGGAAGTCACGGACACATGGGCCCTCTGACCCGTGGTGTGTCTCCAGCCACTGGCACGTAGACCCCCCTACACACAGAATCATAGAATCATTGAGGTCGGAAAAGACCTCTAAGATCATCGAGTCCAGCCATCAACCCAACACCACCATGCCCACTAAACCATGTCCCTAAGCACCTCATCTACACGTCTTTTAAATACTTCCAGGGATGGTGACTCC
>NW_009231321.1:0-65489 GCF_000690835.1 Fulmarus glacialis
CCTGTCTTTTCATACTATTAAGGAGACTACCAGCAAACATAACCCAACAGAAAAACAGATGACCCCCACACACACTTCAACCTATCCTGATTTGTGGCTGGGGGGGAAAACCAAATGCCCCTTGTATAAAATAACCAAAGTTTTTAGCATTTATTAGCCACCCTGTCTCAAATACAAAGTGTAAAACTTGCCTGATAGATTTTGGTGTTACTTCTCTGTTTTATTTCAGAGAATGAAATGTTCTGGTGTAGCATACCTACCGTCACTTTCAGAATGGGAGTAGTTTACAATATAACCTACATTAGATCATACATGGTGCGTGCGTTGCATTTCCACTGAAAATAGCCAAAGACTTAGAATGACGAAGCGACTCATGTGGTTATGATCTTCCTTGTCCTGAGAGCATCAAGGTAGCCGTGGTTCTGCCTGCTGGGGAGGGGGGGGTCTGTGGTGTGAGGGGTTTCGTGTCTGTATGGGTACCCGGCAGGTGGCCTTTTGGAGGACTTTACAGTTTAAAATGTGCCAGGGGCAGGAGAAGGTAAACGTGACATTCAGTGTGCTCATTATCAAAATAAGGAAAACAAATCGATTGCATTAACTGTGTGTGCAGTATCACAGTTACTCCGCAGTATTTTGTCAGAAATTAAAAGGTTACCACTAGAGTACTATATCCCTATCTCGAGCCTGGCACCACTTATTACTGCAATGGTATTTCAATATTAAGTGATCTTAGAGATATTTCATCTTTCATTTTGAATCCTGAATTTGAATCAGCATTAGGATGTCAGGGCTGCGAGATAAGGTATAACAAACTAAGTAGACAGCTGAAGGGCTCCTGGTGAAGGCGTTGCTGAGAAGGATATCTTGTGCCGTTCGCAGTAACCTTGTTTACAGGGACATTTCAATTGCAACCTGAATTTCAGCGAGAGGCTGCCTGGACTAATGCCTGCGTGTCTGAAACCCGTCACAAGTGTCTTTTGCACTCTAAACCTTCTCTCTGCCTTCCTTATGTACTCGCAAAAACTTTTCTGGAAGGTTAGGATGATTTTCTGATATGAAAATTAAGATGTTTTCCTAAGAGGAATGCTGCTCTTTGAACTCGTGTACATTAGCAACAAAGTATTCATGAGGTTTGATTTTTTTTTTTTGGTTCTCTGATGTGTCAGGATCAGTAGTTACACTGGTCTTTTTAACTTCACGTATATGGCTTTGATTTATTATATTTAAGTCTCGGCGGTTTTGAACATAAGCACGTGAAGTCGGTTCAAGTCAGAATGTGAAAAGATGCGTATTGTAACAAGGAACAGTTTTGTAGTGATCTTATTTTTTGTTTTCTTTTGCTAAAGCTGTTCCAGGAAAATCACGTGCATTTAGCGAGTGGGTGCTAAATGCCAGCAGCCACACTGATGAAGAAAAATGCTGTTGAAATACTTTGGAATAATAAATAGGATACGTAATGGTCCACCGCAAGATAAAAATTTTACGCAGTGTTTTTATGGCTCTAAATTGGCTGCATTGTAAACCAAGCTTACTACTCTGTTAAGTCATCAGAGTTTTCAATTATTTAAGATTTCTAGTCAAGCTATCTAATATGGTCTTCATCATCCATATCATATACATAAGGTTGTAATTCCTTGTTGTTGGTATGTGAGGGCTTTGTTGTGGATGGGGTTTTAATTTTGACTTATCAGGACAAATATTACAAAGCATGCACGCAGAAAAATGATATGGAAATAGCCCCAGTCCTACGAAATGGGGATAGTTACAGCACTGAAATGTACCTAATACAATTTGAGATCCGCTCACTAAGAAACCTTGACGGTATCTGCCTTGAAGGTACCGTGCATTTGGAAATACTCTATCTCCATTTAAATGCAGATCTTCAGTTTTCTCCAGGGGGCAGTTGGCGAATCTTTCGATTGAACCACCGGTACTAGAAAAACTAACTGAAGATTTACCCATGAACAAGAGACCCTTTCAAGTCTGCCTTTTTGAAATAATGATTATAAAATTTCCTAATATTGCAATTTTATATTGATTTTGAACGCCTTTTCAAAAGTCACACAAAAGGAATAGTGTCTTTTACTCAAGGTAGGCCAACGTTTGCACGCTTGTTTAGCAATCTTGAGAGAGATAACCGTTACAAATAAGTTCTTTGTTTTTACATGGGTATTGTGTTTGCATGTGAGTTTCCTCAAATGGACAGAGCAGTCTTGCTTTGATTTTGACCTAGATTCCTCCTGATTATTCCTATACAGCTAGTACCTGCTTATTTCCCACTGTGAAAATAGGAGAACAACTGTTGATGCTATCTAACTGGGGCTGCATGGGCAATAGGCACGCGGGTCTAGTAATCTCCCCTCCTCCTCCAAGGCTTCATTAGTAACGAATAAAATAGCGCTGCAGTCCAAAGAGGGTGCAAGCCAGTATTTTTTCTCCTGTGAATTTTCGTTCTTTGAGGGTTTGATTCAAAGGAAGGCAGGCAAAAAAAAAGGATGGAATGAGTGAATTTATTTCTGTTTCCAGATTTGGCACACAAATTTTGCACACTTGCAGGGATGAACAGCGCTATGTTTTATTTGAAACAAGTCTCAGATTCAGCTTATTCTGTATTTGCTTGAAACTCAGTGCCAGTAGGTGTCAGTCCTCTTAGAGGGGCTGGTCCCATCCAGTCCAGTTTTCTATATTGCTTGCCAGTTGTCTAGTCTGCGGTGTAACCCAAGGCATTAAAAGCCCGGGAGGCAGGAGCGGGAGCTCCCCTGTTTGGGCTGAAGGCAGTACAAACTACCTGGTGCAGAGGAGACAAAAGATCCTGACCTTTTCTACGCCAGGTGCCATGCGCTGCACCGCGTTCCCAGCCGCTCCGGTCTCCCCACTGTGGGCGAGGGTGCTGCCCAGGAATGCTGCCCTTGTCCCTGTGCCAGAGCCATGAGGTTGTGGAGATATCATCCATATTACGCTCACCTGTTAATGGCGTATAACCCATCGGCCTCAGTACCCTGGAGAAAACATGTACTTCAGCCTCTGCGTGGAGTTCAGGCAGATCTGCAAAGTCCAATCTCACATGCACCAGCGTTAATGGCAGAGCTCCCATTCAGCTTAATTGATATTCCTATAAACATCTGCAGGTTTCTGTTTCTAGTGGAAGCTACAGCTGGGTGGACTTCTTAAATGAATGTTTTGCATATTGAGGTTGAAAGGAAAGTCGAGCCTGATACATAAACTTATCATCTGTGTCATTCTCTTGACATCACTTGGATTACTACAAGCATATATGACAAGGAGATTAGGTGCAAGAACTTCACACACACATGCTTTTGTTAGCATGTTGATCACCGGAGATGTTACTTCTCTGAAAACCTTGTTCTAAGTCAAGTCTAGGCAAGCACAAACCTGCGCACGCATATACAAGCTGAGCAGGGCCTATCCTTTATAATACAATTTTTTTCCTTTAATATCTGAGCAAGATCTCTTATTATAACTCAACCATTAGGGGAAAGAAAATGGAACTTTTCTCAAACAGCTTTTCTGTTGGGGAATCTAGTGGCAGTTGCTTTGAAGCATGTGTAATTGATTATCATACATTTATTTTAAAAAGGAGACATAACAAGGAATCTAACATGATGTTTTGGAATATATCTTCTCCCCACAATGTTCTTGAGGGAAATGTAAGGTTGCAGGCATCATTTCATGCCCTGTATGTTTTTGAACATAAATCAAAGAAATTGTTGGAGAGTTATAGATGTTCATAGCAACTGTAGCTATAATAAACACATGCAGTATATATTTTCCAAGCTATTTTGTATGGGTGAAAAGCTGAAGCTGGCGTTTTGTACGAACAATTCAACTTAATCACTGAAAATTTATTTCCTAGTTAGGGTGGATTACCAGTGTAGCATGAAGTCATACACCTTGGTTTAAGTTCATCTGGTTATGAAGCCTCGGTTAAAATTGGGAAAGAATTTAAATTGGATCTAGACACCTTGAATGAATTATTCCAAACGTCAAATTTATTGTGATGCCTCCATGGCAATATTTACATCTGTATTATTGCCTATATTGGTTTCAAAGTATGCTGGATACTTTAGAGAGCAAATAAAAGACAAGAACGGTATGAAAAACCAAACGATTTTAATTGTACATATAGCACAAAATGGGAGCATAGTAAATACAAGAGGAGGGAGAATCCTGAACGATCAGGTAGTGCAGAGCTGCTGATGGAAACAACACCTAGCTTAGGCATACAAATTTCTTGATGATTGTATTAGTTTTGGTTTAAAGTCTTAACAGATGAGAAGGGAGAAGTGACTTTTATGGAGGAATACCAATGAGGAGAGCGTAGCCACTCGGTGTGTGAGGATGGAGAAGGTGTTCCGTATGTTGACGAGGATCCAAACGTGTTAAAACACTAAAAAGAAAATCCAGTAGTCACAGTTAATATGTATACGGAGAGACTGGGGATAAGACACATTCAGGATCTGTGCAGAGGTCAGACAGGTCTAGATGAACAGAGTTTCGGACTTAAGCAAAATCCTAAGCGACTGAATAAAGCAGGTAGGATGTGTTTCTTGGAGTCTGGCCTTCCAGGTGCTTTCAGGTGTAGCTCTCATTACTCTGTGTACTCCTACTGGGTTCAGAGATTGATAATTAAAACCGATACTGCTTACTGAAAATTTTGAGACTAGCTAAAAGGGGTGACTTTTAAAAGTGTCACTGTGCTTCTGCTGGACTTCTGTTTTATTGCGGTTACTTTCAGTCATTCCTCTTTTATTACAATAGCCAGAAACCTCTTTTTGAAAGAGAAAGCTGGTCTCTTATTGCTTGACTCCCGGAAACAGGATTTTAAAATATACAACAAATATCCCGAGACTGATGCTAAAACTGAGAATTTGCTCTGTTTTACTTGTTTGTAGTATTAGCCTTAAATGACTTCCTCTTGATGATGGCTTTGAATTTTAAGACCCACGTGAGTTAAACAAGAAGCTTTCTAAATTGTTACAACTGATGGATGTCAGGGAGGCAGGGCATGGCCCATCTTGGGCACCCGTACTAGTTTAGACTTCAGCAGAGCAGGCAGTGGGGTTGGTTTCCACGGGCCACCCTTTCCACTGGGGACGGGTGGAGGAGGGATGGAGACATACAGCTTCTGACATTGCATGAGCTCGGGGTTGGCTTCCCCTTCTTCACTTCTTGCCTAGCTCTGGCACCCCATCCTCTCCAAACATTTTTTGTTGCCTCTCCTTAGTAGCCAGGCTACTTTACCCCATCCTCTGAAGGCTGGAAAATGGACTTTGAATTGTTACTATGCTCCTTGCCGTATACATCTCTGTGAAAACAAAATTCAATGAGAAAATCAGAAAGGAGAGAAAAGGGAAGACAGAGTGTCGGAGGTTGAGGTATAGCTGGGAAGATGGGGAGGAGAAAGATTTGGCAATTCCTGTGTGTCCCGCGGTCGGGATCCGTGTATGCTTTTACAAAAGAAGGGAGTTGAAGGAGCTGTGTCCCTGGATCCATATCGACCCAGCTGTGGCGGATGGGACACGATTATAGAGGAGAGGTGAGGAGAGGTGGAGTCTAACCCGGAGTGGGCATCCTCCAGCCTTGACAAGTGCCGGTCGGTGGCGTGGGACTGCTGAATACGGTCGGATTGCTGCTCTCACGCTGCATTCGGGAGTCTCAGCCTTCCTGCGCAGACACTTGGGTATTTAGAGGCTCTTGAGGAGGAAACTTCATTCACTGAAATTCCTGCTTCCACAGGGATTTTTTTTTTCACTTGTCTTAAATTAGTGTCTTGAGTTCCACCTGACAAAAAGAGCTTGTTTTACTCTGTGCTGAATTTCTAACAGAAAAAAAAAAACCTCTCCTGCCGTATTACAGTCAGAAGAGACCAGGTGGACCAGGGTCGAGCACGGTGCGCGGAGCCTGGGCAGCAGGCTGGGCGCTGGAGCGCAGGGAGCAGGCGGCCCAAGGTCACGGCCCTCCTTAGGGCACAGCTGGGAGCCGGACGCACCACCTCAGGTTTTACTCCTTTACCTTTCTCCGACAGGCAGTCCCTGTCTCGCAGCTTGAGCAACGGAGGCACAGAAACTGCGCTTTTGCAACACGCGTTAAACGTGATGGTGCCGGTTTAGGCACGGAAAGGTGAGGTGAGGTGTCGGAGGTGACGCAGCCGGTCAGCGGGGCCGGCCTCGTAGCCAGGATTTCGATTCCCTGCCTTGCACTGTCTCTCCAGGGAGAAGAGCAAGATTAGTCCTGCTGGTGCCACCACACGCTTTCATTTCTCTGGTGTGACACGGTCCAGGGGTGGACAGGATACTTCTCCCGAAGGAAAGAGGCAAATTTGGGTGGAAATGCATGTTGAATCAGTATGGTTACCCTGCTATAAACGGTGCCTACCTTTTATAAAAAATATTTTCAATGTTTTACTAATCAGATTTTGCTCATTCTTACTTTTTTTTAATCGAAGGGAGGTGAGGACATGAACTATGAGTATCTCTGAAAATTGGGCCGCAAACCGTTAACACTTGGTGCTCGTGAGCGAGTGTGCGCGCACGTGTGCAACATGCGTACGCGCACTCATATGTTGTGTATGCACAGGATCTCAATTATTTTCCTGTTTGAATCATAGAGCATGCTGTCTTGATGTACTGTCAGTTTTGGTTTCTGCCCTTTGGAATAAAGTTCAAAATATTAAAGAAATAACACGCAATATACTAGTAGCTAGAATAGTCATAGTGCCCAAGGGGAAAAGAGGGTGGTGAATAAACTGTCTTAGAAATGCCCAGAAAAAAACCCTTAACTCCTCCTAACCACACTCTGCAGTGGTGCACTTTTAAAAGGGACTCTTCTGAATTTTGTTTCTGAGGTTTGCTGATTATTCTGGAGAGAACAGTAGGTCCCGTTTGGGAAGCAGCATGCAAGCTCTACGGTCACGCTCTGAGCATGTGCCGGGGGAATGTATGGTCCCAGTTACTCTTTGGAGAATCTCCCTGGGCTAAATGGTGAAACAACTAAATCCGAATTAATTATTGATAATTCTTTAACATCAAATGTGAGGATGTGTCTGGAGTATTGCTTCCCAGTTTAAGAGTTGAAATAGCGCTAGCAGATGTATTATTTTTAAATGTTGCTTTTCTGGTCTTATTAGTTTACTTGGACAGCAGTAAGAACCGCAGAAGCTGACGCAGGTTCTGCCCATCCCCGGTTGGTTCTGGAGGGCCGAGGCAGGAGCTAAGGGGGCACTAACAGATATTTGGAGTCACAGTGGGACTTTGGTTAGAATACCAAACTTTGCCGAATTCGGGATGTTGTGCTCCACGGTTTTAGTCCAACGGGGACCATGCTAAAAGGCTCTAGATAAGATATTAAATGAAAGAACCAGCCCCCTCCCACTCCCAAAATCTTTTGACTTGTACTCTGTATCAGATAAAAAAGCACTGAGAAGTGTGTGACTGATGCAAGGCAGGCTCGGGATGAATTTAGGATAAACAGGATGCCTATTGCACTTAATTTAGCAATTCTAAGGCAGAAAATGCTTTTGAACGCCGCTAACAGCTTCTCATCTGCAAATGCCACAATCAAGACAAAGCAAAATGTATTGTGGCGAATTCTGCAGTTCACAGTCGTGACACAGTCAAAACCTCCTGTTACAGTCAGGGAGACTTCTGCTTGTATCACGACTGCCTAGGATGCAGGATTTCAGAGCATGAATAAAAATAATACAGTAAATACGCAGTTTCAAAAGTCCTGCAGGACATGCAGCAAACACCGGTGATTCGAACGGGGTGAAGTTGTCAAAGGTTGCTTTGCTCTCCAGAGCCTGGCAGTAGCTCCACTGAAATGTGATGCCATTGGTTTTCAGCAAAGGTTTCTTTCTGCAGGGCTGCAAACAGAGATCAGCTGCTACTGTGTATACACAACTAGGGAGCAAATCAAGCAGCACATTTAAGCAGCCTTTTTAACCCTGAGACTTTCCAAGATTCCTTCTTCACGCAGGAAGTTTCCTTTATATTGTCAGCTGTAGCACTTTGCTCATGTAATGAGATCAGAGCTAGGATCACTGCTGCACAGTAGAAAGACTTCCTTAAGACATTTGTCCTTGAAACTGCACCAAACTCTTGGAAGAACCCAGAACCTGTAAGTATGTACGATATAGGCAACAATAGCATGGTGCAAAGCTGCAATCAACCATTATATGATATCCGATTAGCAGGGCAGGAGGGAATTTTTTTTTTCTTTTCCGGATGTTATGTTACATTCATTTTCAATTTGTTCTCAGGAAACAAATCAATTCGGGCTTCTGATACAGTGACTTTGCAGTAGATGAGCTAGTAGTAATATGTTTGATTTAACTATTTGTTGCTCTCATGTAGCTTGTGGGACAATTACTGTAGCCATCAAACTATAGAGAACTTTTCTTACGTTTTTAGGCATTTTAAAGGATTTGGGGGTCCATCTTGCAAGTAAGTTTTTGCTTTGCTTTTTGATTTTGGCAACCCCACCCTACGCCAAACTATAAATAACAGGGCAAAGGGAATTAGTGCGTATTGTTCTTAGGTAGCAATAAAATATATTTGTTTGCAGGCTTAATTTAGTCGTTAACAACGTTGCACTGTTTGGGGTGGGTTTTGTCTTAATTGAATTCTACTCAAGGCTGTCTATTTTGTGTTTTGCTATCTTGTCTGTGTCTGTTTAAGTTACTTTGCTGGGACTGCAGTCTGGTTAAACCTGTATTTAAGCACTATTTATATTCCGAGCACATTTCTGGTAAAATAAGTGTTTGAGATTTTTTTTTTTTTTTAAAGCCTTAAACAGTATAGTTTTATTAGCAGTGAGCGCCAGAGGAGGCACAACATGGATGAATGTCAGACATAGACCACATAACCTAAGTCTTCTGTGCACTAAGTCCGATCCGAACGTGTCCACTTTTGCGACTGCAACTAATAAAATCCTGGAGCTCCCTTTCAATAAATTTTTCATACGCAACGACACTTCTGTTTATCAGATTAATTTCTCCCAGGTTAGCCTGATTGATAGCTGGATTGTGGTTTCTTAAGAGCTTTCTCCATGAAACCCCACCGAAGAGCTGCATTCCATTTAACCAGTGAATGTAAAAACTGGTAACCATGGATTCAGCCACCACTAACTGTCGAGAGCAATGACTTGTTGTAAACAATACAAATGAGCCAGGATAGCAGAAGCAACCAGACATGAAATGATTTTAATAGAAATTACGGTAAAGGTCATGTGATACTGTATCGGCTTGAATTCAGTGTTAAAGGGAAAGTATTTCAGTTTTTCAGGTTTGATTTAAATTGCACATCTCCACTGGCTTCACGTTTGCGTAAGACCCCCAGAAGGGAAAATGAAGCAGTTCTGTGGAAATGCCTCTGCTTAATTGCATGTTGTGTTGTGACTTAGGCCCTGATCCTGAAAATGTAGGAATAACTCTACTCAGTGGGATTATTCATGTACTTAAAATTTGGTATTTGTAAGTGTTTGAGGCCTTTCTAGGTAAGTTAGTAAGAAAAAAAATTAATTATATTCTAAAGAAACAATAACCTGTCACTAAACAGAAATCATGGAAATGCAAGTTTTAGTACTGTCATGTGATTTGGTTGGAGACTTCTGTTTGCTTGTTTCGATAACAGGAAAACAAGTTATATTTGTCCCTTCATTTTTAAATGTTATGACTTCCATTTCTCATCCACCATTCCTCAAATCCTCTTCCTAATTTATAGCCTCTCTTTTGGAGAACTGGTAAACCATAGTGTCAGCTATTATAATACGGCGTGATGATAGGCACATGCAGATCGCATGAGCAGTCGTGTGTCCTATCTCAGGAATTTCCATCCCTACAAAATCTTTGCTGACTCCCAGCTGTCACATGGCTGTCACTCACAAATTCTAACCATAACCAAATCCTCCTCCCTGGGCATGCGCTCACCAAACCTCTCTACGTACACGTAGACGCAGGCACAAATGTCCCTGCTTAAGCACTTTCTCAGCGTAAATGGGTCTCTCCTGCTGCATTCCACTAATGCTCCTCCCTTAATTTGTTCCTGGGTGCTACTTCCCTGCTGTGCCTGTGGTTTGTAAGGAGGAACCTGGAATGGGAATAGCAATCAGTAAGAAATGCCAACAAAAATAACTTTGCGTGTTATTTAATATAACAGTTCCAATCAGTGTGAATCTAAATTCACAACTTTCATGGCCCCCTAAACCTCTCAAAAAAAATTAACCCTTACTGTTCTGTAGACAGCACTGTCACCCCTTGCAGTATACTGACTTACCGTTTCGTGTATTTACTTGTTGTAACATTTATATTAATGGGAAAACTTAGATTATAAGAGTTCTAGACTGGAACTTCGGTTATTTCTATATTTCTAGGTTATTTCTGTATTTCATAGATGTCACATACATCTATGTTGTTTTATCAGTAATTATGATTTATATATTTTTCAACCAGAAGCATTTCAAACGATTTCTCATCAATCTGTTACAGCTGACTAGTCTCTGTCAAGCACAGGTTGCAACTAAAATGCATAGGTAGATACAGGACAAATCCTGCTTTCCCTATTCTTCTGAGCTGCCTTGCCAGACGGAGGGGGCGATTGCTTGTGTGAGTCAGGAAGGTAAGATTCAGCTTATACATAGATTAACAGCAGGCAAAAATAGACTGACTTCTACTGAAAAGAAATACTTTTGAGAAGTAAAAGGAAAGCACTTAAACAGGAATATTTTGGGGGGGGGAGGGGGAAGCCAAATTGCAAAATATTTTCTGTTGCTTGTCTGTGTCAGCGTTAAAAGTGTATTGGGGTACTCCTGTAAATCAGATCTGTAAGTATATTAACACTTTACCAAAAGGGAGGAGGTGGCTGGACAGAAAAGATACCACCTTGACTTTGCATACGTATCCTGGGACGAATCCAGAACTGAAAGTAAAATGCAGGTGAAAGCACAGTGAGACTCGAGACCAATATCCAAGTAAATTGGGGAAATCGCACTGGCCTCCTTACCATGAGCTCATTATGAAGCATTACTAACTCCTACACCCCTTGAAAACCAGGTGGGGGACGTTTGAATCATTGTGCCTGGCAGAAGAAACCGAGTTCCAATCTGGAGAGATTAATGCAGTGTTCAGGAAGAAAGGAGTGCACCATGGTCCTGTGGACTTCACTGGCATGGGACATCGGGCAATTTGACTTTGCTCAAAGTATCTTCAGCATCTTTACGATCTGTGACATACGTGCTTGCCTACTCTCCTGTATTTTGCATCAAATACTGATTTTGTAATGCAAAACTTGCAGGAGTTAGTGGGTGAGCTGCCAGAACTCTTTGCCCATCTGTAGATAGGAAGAACCGGGAGGCAAGTCCCCTTGTTTCTCTCCCAGAAACTTTATAAAGTTCAGGTGCTGGTTGATGGGCAGCTGCAGGAGACTAGAATTCTCATTTGAAGCAGAGCGCTGTGAGGATGTATTTGAATCTCCAAATTGGAGACCTCAGTGTTTTACCCATAGAGAAATCTCAGTGTGTGCAGTCAGGCAAATGTTGCAGAGCATACTTGGGAACTGGCAGAAATATTTACCATTAAAATAATTAGTAATAATTAATGATATCTCCCTTGTAAACACAGCAATGTAGAATAATAACAAAAAGTTGTATTTTATGATTGTAATTCTAATCTACTACTTTTATGCAAACACCACTTTTGTCAATTAGATATTTTTTCTACATGAAATATCATATTGGTAGTCCTGTCAACTAAATTCAAGTGGTGTAAGTACAGGCACCTTTTTCCAAAAAAAAAAAAAAAAAAAAGCAGTCTTGATATGGAGGTACCAGGTGTAGGGAGTATAGGGTAGACTGGTATCCACATCTACTCACACTTTATGGTTGAGACAGCCAACAGCACTGCAGGTAAATGAGAAATAAATTGGTAGCTCGTGTCAGGTGGACTCCTGGCTATCAGGAACTGGACTGAAACTACTTAATTTCATGGAGCATGGCAAACTAGTTGGTCACTGAATGACAGAATGTTGTTCTTTGAATTATTTACTCTATGTAAGCATTACAGTGTTTTATAAATTTCTGCTCCTTTCTTGTTTTACCTCTTAGCTGGTGTGGGTAAGTGAAGTTTTTTTGAGGACTCCTATAGTCATTTTGTCTTTTGAACGTTTCCAAATGTACTTCTTCCCATGGGCCATTGAAGACCCATGATTTATGGGTTATAATGTTCTCCAGGTCAGCAAAACTGTCGCGGTGTCTAAAGACAGGATTGTGATCTGTATCAGCTGTATTAACTTTCCATTAACTTTCCGTGACTAGAACGCGTCTTTGATTATTCTGCATTATTCCTTTGTACAAAATAAGGTCGTTCTCTGTGTATTTTAGTTTTAACAGAACCAGACTGTCACTGACCATCAGCTTTTGCATGCATAGACTCTCTCCTTCCTGGCAAGGCTTTAGGCCCAGATCCACAAAAGGATTAGATGCCTTAAGTGGGACTTAAGTGGGATTTAGGCATTGAAAGCCCAAACTGAGATCCCTAATATCCCCACTGAACTGCCACCTAACCTTAGAAGTTGCCTAACCTGTGTGAGTGCCTACATTTTCAATATCCAGCTTTCCCAGGTGGCCAAAGATCTGCTTTGGATGTTCTCAAGCACTTCCATCCTGACAAGGTTGAGCCTCTCTGCTCCCATCTTTCCCCCCGCGTCCCGACAGACTTCAGAAAGCGCGAGCGCCTCTTGCAAAACGGTGGCTTTCTGTGTGTGATGTATCTCACTTTCTCCAGCCGTGTCCTTGAAGGTAAGCACCCTGCAGTAGGTTTCTTTCAGGAGCAGCCTGGGAACCTCGAAAAAGAGATCAAAAATAAGAAATTTGAGTATCACTGCTTAAACACGTAGGTCCTAGAGAAGAAGTGGGACTTCAGAGGCGTGTGGCCTTCGTCGTCTCCTACTGGCAGTATTGGACTGTTCTCTGCTTGGCGATGGCCGCTCGTCAATTTGCTGGCAGTGCACAAGACGCAGGGGTAACTAACAGGGCTGAGGGCTCCGTCGCACGGGCAGAGCACCTGAAAGTTGGGTACTGGGTTGCGGAATTGTTATTGCTTCTAGAGGTTTTCTTGGAGAATCCAGGCACTGGTGTTTTGTAACAGCAGTTTTAGGGGGGAAGAACTCTTTTCTGCAAGAAGTCACTTAGGGTTTCACCTGACTCTGTGGTACATGGCGGATGTTTTGGTTTTTGAAAGCCAGACTTACTGGGGTGTTCCATGTGCACACCCAGAAATAATAATCAGGTTTTAGGGCTTCGGTCTCAAGAATTTCTGGAGCTGTGGCTGGATTGATAGCTGTTTCGCTCTGCGGAGGCCAAAGCAAATAATGTCTTGTTACTAGCTGAGTAAGTGGTCCTGTGCCATCACTTATTTCTCAGCTGTACTCATGACATTTTGTGTGTTCTCAGCCATGTCTGTTGTTTGTTTAAATCCCGCTCAGTTCCTTGATTTATCAGTTTTCTGTAGACTTTTGTTTGAGTAGTCCCAAATGCTATCCTATTTCAAATAGATGCATCCTTATAAGCAAATAGTCTTTCATCAATAACTTTAACTCTTTCACGTAACTCTGCATACGTTCACTTTGACCTTCTATTTTTTAAAACATTGGATTTTTTTTATGGGGGCAGTATTTAGGAAATCTGTTAGAATTTCTCCTGAATCATTCCCTCTTTTTATGCAAAAGTTGTACAGGCATTTGCCTGAACCTCTTCTCCACACTAACAGAAAAGAGCATTTTTCTTTTTCCCTTTTTTTTTTTTTTTTTCTCCTGAGAGAACTTTTTCTCGGGGAATTCCTGGTTTTCTAATTTGTCAAAGATAGCTAGGCTGCATGCAGCCTTAATATTATTTATTGCTGCTTTTGATTTATATGCATATGTACAATCCTGAAAACAATACAGAATGTAAAACGTATTTTTATAGAGGTATAGCCTAGAAACTATACAAGCACAAAAAAAGATATACTCTTCGAAAATTTAGAAATTGCAATCATATCTAGGCGTAAAAAGCCTATATATATTGAATAAATTTAACATGTAATAACAAGTGCTCTGTGTGTTCCTTACAAAATCTAGTTGTGTTTATATTGAGGTAGCTAAAATTTGTAAGACTGTGTGATAACGACATCTTAATAGCTAAGAATATTATTCACCTATTTTTAAAACTGATACAGGGAGATCTGTTATTTTAATGGAGAATATATGTTATAAATTAACCTGTAACTTTCAATCCACTAACTTTGTGTTTTCAGGATAGAATGCTTGAATTATTATACATTTACTTTGGTATTTTAATACATACAAACATTGGCTCCTAAGCACATCTTTCATAATTTCACTTGTACTTTTGAATTATTTGTCACATAATCTCTCTGTGGCATTTCAAGGACAAACAGTTTCGTAAAATTTGTTAGGGGCAGTCTTGTGAGCGTTCCTGTCTTGCAGTTTTACCTCTTTTACTGCAGAAGATCTGCTCCTGGACTTCCATGAAGACACTAACATGTTATACAGAATGATAAAACCAAGCACAAATTAGGTATAGCACAGTAAGGTGATATAAAGAAACCCATCGCTGGCCAGTTGCAGGAGGGAGCTGGTATTGTGAGTGTTAAATCATCATTCATAATGAACGTATGACTATTGTATGGAACCAATTTTAGGTATAGGAAGTTCAGCAAATATTGTGCCTTGGTGGTTGCCAGATCACTTGCGTGCTTGCTAAATCCTATATACAGCGCTTCCGTTTGCTGGGTTACTCATTGAGCTTTTAATAGTCAACGTAATTTTAGTTAAGGTTCAGTTTAGTAACTCTCGCAATTAGTGGAAAATATTGCCAGCATTCATCTGGTAAACTATATTACATACAATATGCACATGCACGGTACATGCGGAGGTAAAAGATAACAGATCGATTCTGATGGATCCCATCGTGACTAGCTTTTAAGGATAAATTACAGAACCTTTTAATTATTGGGGGTAACCTTGCAGAAAATTGAATCTTGAGTTTGCACGTAGGAGGAAGTTTGGTCTCCCTTGCTCCCCATCGCTTCCCAATACCGACAGCAGCTCTGCGCGCTGGGGACCCTGGCTACCTGTCAGGCTGCGGGCTTCACGTCAGTGCCGGTGATGTGCCGCTTCTGAGGTGGGCTTAGAGCAGTCGTAAAAGCAAGAGGTCTTATTTTCGGGGCAAGATTCTGAGCCTCGTCCTGCTTATTTGGTTTGTCTTTCTGAAAGCAGCTGAGGTACAGGAGGCAAGCCTGCTGCTTGACTCTTTTAAGACACTTTTATGGGTTGTTTTATGGGTACAGGTAAAGGACTACAGGTGAGATGATTTTTGCCTTCGTATAAAATGGACATATGACTTCAGCCAGCCAGATAGTGTCCTGCAAAATGAAATACTGGGGACAATAACCGTAACTAAGGATTAACTTGGAAATAAAGGCAAAGGTACAATAACCAAATGTAGCAGGAGGGTGTTTTTTCTTTTTTGCCGAGTGAATAGGTTAAAATGTATGTGTCTGGCTGACGTTACTGGAAAATGAAGGCCCATATGTTCCCACAGGACAGACGCTACAAGGACAGTTAGAGCAGTGTCTTGCCCTGTCAACGGTGCTCATGTCTGAACTAGGATTTCTCAGATCCATAAACACCCAAAATGCAGGGTGTCTCTGACAAAATAAGTGGAAATTATATAATGGAGGAGGCACAAGGGCATATGCTGCCTTGACCATAATTGTGTCCCTTGCTCAGAAATAAATGCCAGTTACTCCTGTGTGGAGTGAAATTCAGGAGTGCATGTGCCGATCCAGTCCATTGGGCTACAAGTCACTGTCTGAAACCGTCTTGTGTGTGCAGGGTTCTACCCCGGTTAGAAATACACTGATGTAAGTAAAGGTAATAATATTTCTTTGCCATAGAAACCTAATGTAGAAAAGGTGAGACTGGCACTAGGCTGCTATCAATTTGGGTGAAAAACAGGCAGCGGAGAACTCTGATTTATAGGAGGATGTAGGTAAGTGAGGATCTTTGCATATGAAATCATTCTCCAGCTGTATGGAAAAGCATACAGAATAAAGTCTTGGCTTCGCTGAGATCAGTGGGAATCAGTCTCGATATCATTGTAGATTCTGTATACTCCTGCGGTGCTCCTCTTACCGGTGACAGAAACTCCAGTACAGACTTCAGCAGAATCCTCACCATCATGTTAGGCTTGATCTTTACAGCAAAGGTATTGCTGCTAGTAGTATTACGGAATAAAAAAATACTGCCAAAGACGGGGGGTTTAAAGCTTTCTATTTTATATTTTGACCCTGTTATTTTGAGTGATACCAGCATAGAAATTGAAATGTCTGTGGGGCTTTTTGCAAAGCAGGGCAAGAATGTGTTTTTTTTTTTTTCTCAGTTTTTCCAGTTATAGGAAACTGAGGATGAAGATTTTGGATGCTAATCAACCTCAAAAGAGGAAAAATAGCAATACTTACCTTTTAGGAATATTTGGTTAGTTGTAAAGTATATTTGAACTCCTTGACAGAAAGGAGCCATAAGAAATTCCGGGCAGTTATTCCTCTGTGACAGAAGTTTGTATTTAGGCTTCTGTTAGTCTCTGTTATTTATAACAAAACCTTTGAATATAATTTCCAATTTCAGCTATCAGAAAAGATGTGATAATGAGGACAGAGTATAGGTCACGAGTCTGCCAATATGTGTGAGGAGATGGTGAGCTTAACCTACCAGGTGAAAGAAAGGTTAGTATAGCAACTGCATGAACACTTCAAAGCATGCAGCTAGTTTGCTGCACTAACTTAATTATCCCTGCTATAGATATGTTTGACAAACATATCTATAGCCCAGATACTGTTACTTCTCAGTGGGAAATAGCAGAAGGCTTCTGTTTGGTTGCCAGTTGACCGAATCCTTCCTTCCACTTCCTCGCGTTACTCTTTTCAAGGACTTTCCCTGCCTCTTTGCTCATTTGATGAACAGAAGCTTACCCCTTTCTTTTCAGTGGTGGAAAATATTGTAAGATGGGGAATGATGCAGCCTGATGGGGTGGGTGTAAAATGATTTTTAAGCAAGTCTGATGAGGATTTAATCCTATTTTAATCAAATACTGCCCGAGCCAACCAAAAATAAGCTTTTTATCACTCATACTGAATAAACCGAATTCTGGTGTCAGCACTATTTCTCAGCAAGCACCTTGCCTCCTCCGCGTAATACTACAGGGTGTTTGTGAGCGTCGCAGTGTTGTTGACTTTCTCCACAAACAGTGTGATCTGAAATGTAAAGAGGCAGGATTACCCCAGCACTCCCCGTCGCACAGGAACGCAAGCCGGTGCCCTGTTCTTTGGCACTAAAACGTGACCTGCTGTTGGCAAGCTGTGGACTTTAACAGGCAAAGATCATGGGGAACTTTTCAGCTTTTTAGTCCTTCTGCTTCTGTGAAGTCTGTTACGCAGGGAGGTACGGTTTTTAAACATGGTCATTTTTAATTCCCATCCCTGGAGTCTGGCTGACATTGGGAGTGCGGAGGGTGGGAGCGGCTGAAAAGACAAGCTGAAAACACAGGATGTATACATACATTAAAATGGAGCAAAACAAAAATAAATGAACTTAGGTGAACACAGAGGGGGTCTGTTTTAGGGCCACCCTTAATGCCTGTTTTAGATGGCCTGTGGTGAAAATCATTAGCTTAAAAAGATGCTATTTATGTCTCCTGTGAACTGAGTTTACGCAAACTCACTCATTAGCCAGCAGTTCTAGCTGGAGAGAATGGAGATATAATTTTGGTAGGTTTTTTCCTTTTTGTTCTGAACAATACTATTTTCACTGCAAACCTTAAAAAAAAAAAATAGCTTTGACGTGCGTTCTTTTTCATACACAGTTTATATTAGCTACCTCCCTTGTTCAGAAGCCCATAGGCATTGATGTGTGCTAAATATAATTTGTTCAACAAAGACTTAAAAATCGGAAATGTGGTTTCATAGGTGTAAATCTAGAATTTATCCACTATCTTTTGAGGTGTTACTGTGGATTCCCACTTTTATAGCAAGGATCAAAACTTGTTTGTTGGCAGAGTAGTTTTCTGATTTGAGAATGCAAGTGAACATTGGTGTGTTTTATTTACTCACTTTGCTCTCCATACTGATTTTGACAGGTCACGCTGAAAGTAACACTTTGAGCTTTCCAAATTTTTATTTGTTCCATGTTGGCCATTTGAATTTTGTTATGAAACCCTATTTCTGTGGTAATTTCTGCAAGCTTGTCTCTTTTGGAGGAAAGTACTGACTTTTCCCTATTTCTAGCAAACTCTTCATGGTTTTCTCTTTGTTTCCTCTGTCATATTAATTTTTATTTTGTCTTGATGATCGTTAAACCTATTTTTTCCTTTATACATGGAAGAGAATAAAAGTTTTGAGAAGAGGCATTTATAGTTTGATTATTTTCTGCTTTCCTACTGTAACTGAAAGGAGGATTGCATCTTACATGGAGTATAACTTATACATGTAGTAGTAGCTAGAGTAGCATACATCCATTGTGAACTATTATTTTTAAACACAGAGTGTTTGAAACGAGGTATTAAAAGCAATCAGTGTATAGAAAATTAAGGAAAAACTATTCCTTTGATGCACGTATGCATCTTTCCATGTCAACTAGAAGAGATGTGTGCTCATACCTGGAGGTAGTGATGTAGTCTAATGGAAAGAGCAAATGCCTGGGAATCAGGGGGTGGGCTGCATTCTCGCTCTTCCCCAGTCTGCACATCTTAGTAAAATATTTTGAGATTTCTGGATGAAAAGCATTATAAAAGAGCTAAGTGTTATTTAAGCTTGCTTAGTTAGACAGTAGGCTTTAGTCCGTATTATTTTCTGGTTTGTGTGTTACGTGAATAGTGTGTGAAACTGCTAGGAGAGCCTTTTGTTCTTGAACACTGGCTCTTTCCTTCAGCCTCTTTTTTTTTTCTGGCTTAATCACATGTTATTGGGTGGTAAAGCATACAGCAGCTACTGGTGCAGTAAGGAGGTGCATAAATAGCAAACATATTGAACCGTGAACAACAACTAGGTTTTTGGATGCCTCTGGAAGAGCACTGACCCTCTCGGTGCGTTACTGTGGGAAGATGACAGGTACCCGCTGTCCCATGATTGTCCATGTAGCTGGTACTTCTTTGGTGTCCTGCAACGTGCTCCCTATCCTGTTCTACTAAAAGGCCACTCTGTCCTCTCTAAAGAGTGACAGGAGACTAATGGGTAACTTCAGAGCCCTATCGATGACAGATCTTATTTATGGTTTTATTAGTATATGTGTCACTTAAAAACATAACCTCTGGGGCAGGACTTCCAAACTGCCACCATCACAGAAGGATCTTTCCTGCTGTGCAATGTAATGGCTGCAGCAGACCCCTCTTCTCTGCTGGGCTATGCACAGTAGACCTGTATAGCTGTTCAAGCAGCACATGCTGCCCAAATCCTTGTTTTGCCCTTTCCTCTGGGATGAGGGCAGCAGGCTGGATTTCTCCGTATCGGTATGTAATAGCTCGCTTAGAACAAGAAACGTGCGATGTAGCTGGAGAACCTTGCTCTAAAAAAACGTCCATAACTCTAAGTGAAGTTTTCTAAAAGCGGATCGCTAATCTGGAAAAATTGTATGTATTGTGTTAAAGGAAGTCTCTGAGCCGCAAATAGATGGATGTTGGGAAGAGTAGTCTGGGGAATTGTCACTATACGCCTGCCCCATGACCTTCACCAAGCATCTGCCTTTTGCCACTGTCCCAAACAAGCCTGTAAGCACAAGTGGCCCTTTGGTTTCACCTGCTGTGGCCATTCTCCTAGATACAGCAGAACACAGATGACTGTGAATATGTAAGCGTGTGTATGCCTGTGGATAGCTGAGTGGACATTCACTGTGGAATATATAGCAGTGGGGACATTAACTGCATCTCTTTATAATCCCTTTTCTGACAGCTTCTCTTAGATTTTTTTCTGGCAGCGTATGAAAATGCTGGTGACTACTTCACGCTTGAGAGTCAAGCAAATTCAACAAGCTTATTTCTCTCTTGTTGCTCTTTGGGTGTCTTCTGTGGTGAGAACTTGAACTCCTGCAATTCTAGCCCTGTATTTGTAATTCAGTGTGTATGGTTACCAGAATGCCATGGGGTTTATTATTATTTTGTTTAATTTACTTATCTTGGCTAGTCCACAGCTGTAAAAATAAGGCCAGGCTGTGACAAAAAGAGATGACCTAAAACCGATGTTAAATAAATAGTCTCCCATCGCATCAGAAATGGAGGCTGGACCCTTGCAGTTTTAATGTCTCACAGAGGGGGGATGACACTTCCCTTCGGTGTGGAATGTGAATGTTGCCTTTGTGAATGGCAGAATATGTTGTTATCCTGTGACACAGACAGGATGTCACCTGCTCGTTTTTAAGTGACTATCTCACCTCTGAAGCCTAGGAACTTCTCCAAAATATTATTTAATTAATCCGAAAACATAATTGTCTCTAAAATATCCTTGTCTAGATACAAAGTCTGTAGAGGCTTGATGCATGATGGTTTTTTTTTTTATCAAGCACCTGCTTTCTTTGCCTAGCTCAGTTATGCAGCAAGGTTGGTTTTACAGTACTACGAAGTGAGCAATATATTCCATATGCCACCAAGCTTTGTAAAGAATCCTGCTGATGACAATTTCACAGCTGCTGAGAAATAGGCCAAGCCTTCCCTGTAAAGTGACAGTAAGGAAAAGAATATCTATTCCATTGGGATTGGCCATGTGTCCTCCCCAACTTCTTCCCTCTTGAAGGAAAATGCTAGCACTTCTGAACTATGTAACAACAGATGGTGGCAGAAACCAATTTCCACTGCAAAGCCATTTGGTCAGGAAGTATCAAAAAATGTTTTGGAATTGTGAAAACGAATTCTTGGCTGCTGGGCTACCAGCAGCCTACTACGAATGAGACATGAAGCAACTGCTTAACAAACCCAAGAGCCTGCTTGGCCCTGAAAGAAATGGCTTTGATCAAGCATTTTAGAAACTAAAACCTTTACATATGTAGGGCCTAGACTTCAGAAGTGTTCTGTGTATTATGGGTGTTATAAAGATCAGGTTCTTAATTTCTGGACACTGATTGCTTGACCAACTACCAAGAAAGCAGCCTTCAAAATATGCAGAATGACCTCCAGCTGAGACAAGCTTAATATAGCTCCTACTGGCCTAGTCAGGTGGAACCTTCCCTTTTGGCTCAGCCGATTTGCTGCCCACAGACCATGAAAGTCCCAGGGCTCTGGTAACATACAGGGACACAAAATTAATGCAGAAACAGCGCAGGCCACTCTACTGATGGGTTACATGTAGTAAGTTGCGTGCGTCCGCAAGTTGCTGGACACAGCAGGTTCCTTTGGTGATTTCTGTAGCTGACCAAATGTGCCTCTTCGGAGAGCACTTTGAGAAATAGAATGTGTTTCTTTTTAGAAGTGCACCGTAGATGTCTGTCTGTGCCATAACTTTTTGAAATAAACAGCAACATGTTTTTCCCTCCAGCATTTCCGTTGCGAGGCTTAGCTGCTCATATAGAGCTGTACGTTGAAAATGGCTTGAGAGAACATCCCATAGATGTGGGACATAAATGATACTTGCCGAGCCATCTTGTTTTATCTATTCTGTTAGAAATGTATACCAAATTATACGGTAATGTCATGTCACCAGAAACACAGAGCAGATGGAAGTATCTTTCCACATATTGACTCATGTTACTCTGATGAAAGGAATTTGTTTCTCTCCTTCTGTCAAGCCTGCTAGCCTCTGGCAAAGGATGCAACCCTCAGCGAGGAGAACTTTACCAAGTGCAGTTCAAGTGACCATCTGATTTAAATATACTATCATTGGCCGATATAGTGAGTCTGCATCAACGACTGTTTGGAGTAGCCAGTCCTATTTGTTATGTTTGTGTAAGGTAACTTAAACCAAGGGGTGTTGCTCCAGGCTGGGGAGATGTCAGGGAATTAACCATTGAGGAAGGTGATGTTCAGCTTTTATAAGGAAACCTTCAAGGCCCCAATATTGGGCCCTTTGGAGACTCATCCTAATAAAGCAAGTGCCAGGTCTCAGACCTGTACTTTCATACAGAAAAGTGACACCCCCCACAACACGGGTTGTAAGGGCTGTGTGTTAGCTACCAAAAATACGGTTTGCAAACCGCCGGTGAAATCCTGACAAATAACTACAGATGTGCTGTGAGCAACGGAAAAGCAGATACCCTCCGTATTTCTGTTTGTTGCGAGTGGTATTTGAGTCGAGGAGAGCGCAGTTCTCGGATTGAAAACACGTGAAACTGAAGTCAAAAGGGAGTCAGTGTAATCATTAACTGACTCACCTTCTGGATGTGACAAGTAATGAACCAGTCTAAACTTGCCTGGAGCTTTCTTTGGGACAATACCCACAGGGGAAACCCTCTTACGCTCAAGTGAAGCGTTATCAAATGGACCCTCTATTTTCCCCAAATGCTGGCTCTTTTCTGTCTTGTCTCTAACCACCTGAGGACATATAACTGCTGATCTCAGCATCCCAGCCAGCATTTGCATCTCGGGGCTTAAGTACACGATAGTAAAATGCCCAACACAGCCTTTTTTACAAAAATTGCGTATGCTTTTTGTTTGTTTCTTTTTTTTTTCTTATTAGCCTGCTCCCACAACCGGGGAAACATTTTATCTGCCCGTGCTGGGATTTTCACGTTTGCAAACCTCTTTAACCAGCATTTGGCTCTTTCCACTTTCGTACTTTGATTTGGATGACTGCCTGAAGCACCTGCTAATGGCCTGAAGCGTTCAAGCCGAAATTTGCAGTTTGTGTCCCACACGCACTCAGACTGTTCGTTACCTGCCTTCTGGAGCACCTGCTACACGGTTTGGGCTTGAGAGCCTGCTCTCTACCCGCTGACAGCAGCACTCCTCACAACACCGGCTCTCCTCAGCTTTGTCCTGCGCTCTCCCCTGCTCTCCAGAGCCCGCACTTCACCTTCGCCTTGGCCTTCAAGGTAATACTGATGTTGTCCTGCTTGTTCTAATGCTTGAGTGAAGATCGGGGTTTCCCCCAGTACATAGGAACAAAGGTGATGCAAAGGTAAATCAGTCATTGTGGTCATCTTAAAACCTTCACCACGGCATTCACGAGCAGACTTTTAAAATTTTTTAAGAAAGGTTTTACAGGGAAATTGTGATCCGGGGCGGCTTGCTGAAATCAGCCTGTAGATCAGTGGTGGTCAGAAGCCAAATGGCAATTTGGTGTTCAGGAAATGCAGGAAAGAGCATTGCCACTTTACGGAGAAGGACCAAAAGAAACCTGAGAGACCCGAGGAACGCTCCTCCCTTTCTCCTGCTCCTGCTGCCTTTTGAGGATCTTTTGTACGCTTTTCCATGTGGTTGCTCCTGACGCTCAAACGTGGGGAAGGCTGTTAGGATTAGGTCGATAGGCTGCATTTCATGCATTGCCCTGGCAAGGGGCAATCCTAATGGAGGCTTTCAGAGGTAACAACTTCCAACAGGGAATTTTTTTTCCATTCTGCCTTGGGAAGCATTAGCTTTTCCCAGAGTCTTGGTCTGTGCCGAGGGTGTAATTTACATGGACCTTCCCTTTCCAAAAAGGTGTTTGTTTTCTCTGTTAGAAGGATGCCGTTAACAGCTACAGAAGCAGCTTACATATTGGCTTCCCACCTGGGTATTTACGCCTACGTTACCTGCCGGTCGCTTTACCGGCAGGATCATCCTCTTCCCCAACGAGCTATATTCCTTAATACAGCCACGCTGTGCCCTCCACCCACCTTCCACGTTAGTGCCATGTGGGGGTCCCCCCCCCCGGAACAGAAGCATCTTCCTACATGCCCAGGCTGCAAACTGGGGCTTGTCCGCACCAGCGATGCCTGCTCTTGCAGAACTGGGCAGGGCAAGGGCTGGTTTTTCCCTCCTTGCTTTCCTTCAGTTGCCTCAAAATAACCCTAATTAATTTTGTGGAGAGTTTAGTTTGCTCCCATGATGGGATTGCTCTTTGTGCGGATCTCTTGCATGCTATATTTAGGTATGGTTTTTGGAACACCATGTGACCCGAATCAGATAACTTCTGAACTACTAATCATGTCTTTGACACTGACTCCCTCCGTGGCTTTGGGGCATTTTACGGCTGTTTTCTTACACAGAGAATGAAAACAGATATACTCATTTGCCTTGTAAAAGCTCCTGCCAGGGTTAACAAATATCTAAGACATTGGTTTAAGCTAAATTTCATTTTTTCTACTGTAGTCATAGTGGTATTGTTTCTTAGATGTTTAACTTCAGAAAATTATTTTTTACTATCTTAGTTCTTCTTAACTGATGACCCTGTTTCACCATTTTAAAAGAAAGAAACAAGTTTCTTCTGTGTTTGTAGATGAAAATAGGGCAGAGAGAAAAAAAACTAAATGCCCTCATTTCCTGCCCCATGCAAACTTTCTTCCTTTGTTTACTAGTTGGTCGATCCATGTAGATGAAAAGCCCAAAACGTTGACCTGAACTATTTCCCCTCGCGCTACCTACGTCCCTTTTCTTAACAGGGGAAGTTAGTTATCTCCTTGTTTTTTTCCTGATCCTTCAAGTTACGCAGCCTGACTTGTATCCTGTCATCATCCACTGCTCCAGGCCACTCAGGCCCTGGAGGAAGCCGAGCTCCCTTTGGCTCTGCATCCAGCATGGCTGGGGTTTGGAGCCTGTCATCCATTTCAAGGCATCATCTCTTTGTTGCTCATGTCCGTAATTGCCGCTTTTTGTGTCTTGGCTGCTTCTGTAGGGAGCTGTGGTACTGGTGTTGCTTTTGGCTTCACCTTTTTTTGCCCTGACCCCCTAAGGCCTTTTGATACGCAACTGGATCAAAAGGCCTTTTTGGCCTTCAGTAGTTGGAAAGGAACTTGGTTTGACCAGGTAGTTAGTCAGATAAAGAATAGGAGAAATCATGGGAATACTTCTCATCCTTTAGGAAGTAGTGGACCGAGCGGAAGAGAATCCTTCCTTATTGCAAGGGAAATTTATTAAGTCTAATTATAAATAGTAGCTTTTTTTTCCTTTTTTATTTTTTTTTTAAATTCCTTCAGAATTAAATCCTTTGCCCAAGTGCTTATTCTTTTCCTCCTACAGTAGCAATAAAAAGCAAAATCATACATATAACAAAAATCAGCTTTGAGAAAAAGGCAGATAATGAAATATCTGCTAAAGACTCTGTAATATGTGTCTGTCAGAGAAAAAACAACATTCTTACATTTGAATCTCTGAAATGTAACTGCACCAGACTAGTTGGGGAAAATTTGTTTGAAGATGTATTACGTTCCACGATCAAATGGAAAAAATGGCACCTGTCATCATATTTAGAAAACAGCTGGGTAACATGGCCAAATGCCATAGTCTCTTTTCACATGGCCTTTATGCTGAAACCATCCAAGCTCCATTCTCAGCAACTGGAGAAACCCTGTGCCTTTAAATGGTTACAGAAACATCTACTTAGGGGCCAGCTCTTATTGCAGCAAAGCCTGCTTCTGATGCTTCTAATTAGCAGTTAATGGATTATACTTTACTTTTATAACCAACCCAGCAGGCACTCTCCTATAGTATTTTTCAGCTATTTTTGGTAGAAGATATATGCAATTGCGCTGCTCTTCATGCTTTCATTTTGAGCATGCAGAAAATATTGGAAATAAATCGCTATCTGAGATTATTTTAGCACTCAAATGCTTAATTTAAGTCCGATTAAGCATTTCCTAAATGTATTTTCTTTTATCTAATATCTTAGAAAAACTGTAATGGGTTAATTGCCCTACCTGATCTAGACTTTGATGCAGAATCTTCTAAATACATACATGTTATTAATTAGAGTATTTATATACCCAGTGAAAAGCCTGTTTTTTTAAAATTTGCAAACACAGCTCCAATATGTATTCATTTAGGAAAAAATGTTTTTCCAGCTGACTACAGTACAGCTACATGCAGAAGCTTAGATGCTTCAGAAGTTAGATGGGCTTGTAGAAACTAATGGTTTTTATATTACTTTGAATTAAAATAGCAATGAGATTAGTAGCATTGAAGATTTGCAATGCTGTATGTGTGTGTGCGCACATATGTATATACACAATATATAGAGAGAGTATATACGTGTCAGAGTATGTATAAAAACCTGTGCATGTGCACATACATCTATGTTTAATAAAGAAATACATTTACATAGGTTTTAATTGGAAGATTATACTATTTACCCCTCAGGGAATTAATTTTGGTGCCAGTTTCTAGCAGGAAACCTAGCTCACCGATACTGCCTTTGGACCTGCTCTTTTCACTCAGGCCACGCTTCCAGTAGGACAAGGTCTAACATTGGTTAGACTGGAACAGGAGGGGGAGCCCTCACTGCAGCAGCCAGGAGAGGGGAGGACGAGGTACCCAAGCCAAGGAAAAGAGGGGGAGCGACCACCAGCTGCTGTCAGAAGCAGGTGAGATGTGCCCTCACTCTGCTCCCACCTACTGTGGTCCCTTCACCAAAGCGGAGAACTGGGCTTCTCCAGCCCTCACTCAACGTCACTAACAACAACAGAAAAAGGTTTGGCTGAAGTGATAAGCAATTCCAGGTTATATCCATGGCTTGCAGCAAAGGAAGCGCCACTTGCAAGGCTCCCAGTTTGAAAGCACATTTGTATTCTCATCCTGATGCAGCACAGCGCTTGCTAGCTACAAGATAGGCACTAAACTGGTAAGGTCGTGTTTGTTGAAGGCAGTGAGTTCCAAAATGCTGTCCAGAAAAAAATGTGGAAACTGCTATTATTTTTACACAGTGAATACTAAAAAGAAAAAGATAAGGAAGGGAACAAAAAGGAAGGGATGGATAGTGGTTAGTATGTGAACTAGCTCCTTCAGTGCGATGGGACAAGGGCAACTTACTCTCGCTCTTGGTTTTTGAGGGTTTGGGTTTTTCCTCTGTCATATAACATCCTGGTAGAGGAGGAGGCCGGCTGTGCAGGTGTCAAAGAGCTGTCATTCCCCTGTCCCTCACAGCCCCTGTCCGTGCTGTAGGTGTGGAGCAGAGGGATGTCTGCTGAGCCGGGCCAGTCCCACCTCGTTCCTGGAGCAGATTCCCACCATTTAAGCCATTTCCCCTTGAGCTTTCTCAGGACAGTGCAGCAAGGGACTACCCCTTGCTTGAAGCGAGGCCGTAGTCAAGCCTGTCTGAAATTATTTCATGTTTGCTCACTTGTAATCAACCGAAGCTATTCTGACATGCTCAAATGTGCTGTTACATTTCCCTTAAGAAATATGTGAAGATCAAGAGATTCCAGTATTAACCTTTTTTTTTCCCTAAAAAGAGAGCCATCTCCCCTTGAGTCCGGTAAAACCTCTGCTTTCTCCCAAAGCTTCCGCAGAGGTAAAGTCCATCGTTTTGCCTGCACTATCTCATCCTAGTGCTTTATAAACTCAATTTGGGGTATACAAGGACTGCAGGAATAGCCTCCCTCCAACCTCTGTCTGAGGTGCCAATCAAAGTATGTGCCTCCTTAGAGCTACATTTCTGACCTCCACACCGGAGTGGTGAAAGCCAGACTGAGACACCACCAGTTCAGTGGCAGCATCCCGAGATCTGCATCAGCCAGAGCTCTGCGATGACTTTTGCCCTCCCCAGTTTTCATCCCTCGACAGTTTGTGCCAGGCAGGGTAAGCCAAGCTTTGCAGTAGGTGAGGGAGAACTTCATCCAGAAGAGTACGGTTCCTTCAAGCAGAGCTTGGTTTGAGTTCTCAGAAGGTCAGCGTGGGAAGTTCCCCATAAAAGCTAACTTTGATGTTGGCAGCCAAGACAGATTCAGAAATTTTGGGAACATTTTTTTTTTTCTTCTTTTTAATTATATGAAATGCAGGAGACCTGTGAATAGGGTATTTTTAGATTGCACATTCAAATATACAGTTTCATAGTATGACAGCAAATTAAAATTCTTATCAAATCCTTTTTTTTTTTTTTTTAAAGAAATGTACTGTAACTCATAGTGGAAAGTTTGATGAAGAGCAGTATGCTGCTCTGCACAGAAATTCTGCTCTTGCGACTAAATTAAACATCACTGGTTGCTCTCATTTAGATGAACCCTTTTGGAAGTTCTTTTTTTAAAGCTAGCGGATTGGACTTCTAATTTTAACTCTTACGGTTTATAATTAGAAACATTTCCAAACTTGTTTACAAACACCTGCACTTGACAGCGTGTGTCTGCAATTTTAGAAGGACTCACTTGTCACTTCCAGTGGAGGTTGAGAGGGCATCTGAGTTCTTTGTGTTTGTACAGTTAGTTTCCGGACACTGGAACAAAAGTGCATTTTTAAAAATGAGGTTACAAATACGTGATATTTTGCGAGGGGGTTGCATGCACCTAATCAACAAATAGGTCTTATTGACTAGTTGTGGATTATTTCAAAGTTAGGAGGATTGTTAGTTAGTGGTCATTTGGAACAAGACTCAAACTGGCACCCAGTGGAGAAATTTCAGGAACTAATTTTAGCAGTTCAGAACTAATTCAGAACTAATTTTGGTCTCTCAATTGGAGAAGATGGTTTGCAGGTTTTCTGTATTTCTCTCTTCTTCAAACATACTACTTTCTTGCCAGCTGTCCTTCGGAAGTTATTCAGAAAGAGTTTAAAATGACTTTTGAATAAATCGTTGAGTTGGTTTTTTCATACAAAGTTAGAAGTTGCTGAACGTACAGTGAAGCAACAGAGATGCTACCTCTCGAGCTTGAGTGGGACGGGTGTGTTACACAAGTCTGTATGCAACTTGTTTGCAACAGGGTTAATATCATACTATGTTACTCATTGGTCAAGTATATAATCATGTTAGAGGTAATCAAAATACTTTATTAAAAAATCCTTTGGCTCCTCATTATGTTCTTTACACCTGGATTTTAGCTGCATCACATAGGTTAACAATGTTGCTTATCGATTTCTAGTATAATAGGAAAGATTATCCTCGCTAAAAATTGATGCCGCGTGGGAGGGTGGCAGGAAGAACCCTCCAAATATGCTTCAAGGGTACAGCTGAACCAGAGGTAGTCAAAGCAGACTTAAGCAGTAGTGGCATAAGGTGTCCTATTGATTGCTTTATGCTCTTGTTGTTACTAATTAGTATGAAAAACTCCAGTTAATTAGACCAGCCTGTTTGGCTGTTGTGTCCTCTGTTGGGAACCATGGTCAACCTTAGAGAAGCTCCAATATAGGTGAGGATAAGGAGGCCACGGAGGAAAATGTTTTTTATTTTCTGCTGTTTTGTTGTCCAAAAAAGCACGGACCTGGATCCAGATGAGGAATCCATATTAATGTCAAAGGATCGTGTCCTCAGAGGTGCTTACTCTCTATCAATTTCACCGAGAGTTGATATAAGTGGAATTAGGCACTTAAATACCTTTGTGTACACATGTTCTTTGAAGTTAAACCTGTAGTCCGCAGCCTGTATCTTGTGCTTAACCCCTCTGCAGAGCACACAGCATATACTCACTGGGGGGCTCTTCCAAAGCAACTGCTTATAAGTAAACAAACAGATAATTAAATAAAGCTTTTGGAGTACAACGTACAGGTCTGAAGAATTAGTTTTTTCCATCTGTAAGACAGCTGTGCCTCATAGCTGTATTTCTGAATTCCTTTAAGGCAATACGATTTTAACAAGCATTCACTTTCTATGGCAAACAGGCATTTTTTTTAAACAAGCAGCCTAGCCAAAATTATGATGTTACTTAGATAGTCCACAGCATGATTTCTTAGCAAGTACGGCTGCAATTAATAAATTGTGTTGCAGCCACGTTAGACTGTTACCATCTTTGAAAATAGCTTCAAACACAGTTTACAAGCTCCAGTGTTGTCAGGGTCCCAGTTGATCAGAGTTAGAAATACCTGACATTTTAGAAATTGCTCATGATTCAAATATGACCATAGAAATTAGACTCAAGTGGAATTAGTGCCACTTCTTGCTTAACTAGAAACTTCTGGTTTACTGTGAATTATATCTGGAGGTAGCACTTTCCCAACTGATACACTGAGGGAAATGTCGCTTCATGCCAGTGTTATCAGTTTTCCTCCATTTCTGTTTGCTTGTGTCAGCTCTATGCCCACTTTCCTAAGTGTTAATATGTAGAAATGTTTCCAAAAGGTCAGGGGAGGCTCAAAAGCAAGAACTATGCAAGTGTGCAAAGATCCACCGATCCAGCAGAGCCTCGAAAACATGCAAAAACCTCTTTGATGTCAGAAGTCTCGACTGACTGTGAAGTTAGCGACAAGCTTTCTCAGATGTACGCGACAAGAAAGGAAGACCACTGTGGAATATTTGTGTAGTTATCTAACCTGCGTAAGCCTGACCGATTCTTTGGTGTGAATCTTTGGGTGAAGTGGAGCGTATGGTGTATGCGTGAAGCGATCCGTTCTCAGGATAATCTGCCTGGCTCCTGTAGGGACAATCATGGAAAAATCTCTCTTTTGGTGCATTTAAAGGGATATTGTCTTCCTCAGAAAGTGGTAATTAAGATAAATGGAGGAGTCATGGAAAGAAGGAAAAAGAGCTTCAGAGTTCTGCTTTGGTTCTTCACACAATAACTCTCACTTCAGGTAAAATTGTTACTTCTCACAAAGAATCCCATGGTATGATTGGATGGTTTGAGCCACAGCATGCACGGTATACCAGCATGATTTAAGAATCAAATTCATATCCAGGTAGCTGGGCATATGAAGGTATGTCATATACCATTATATACCATGAGAGGAGAAGCTCTGGGAGGCAATATCTGGTTGCGGTTGGAAATCAGCCATGGATGTAAGGTGACTGCTTGTGTATTGCCAAAGGGAGTTAATATAGGTTCCCAACCCACAAAGTCCCGGCATCGAAGTTACGGCTGCATCCCCAGCGCTGGAACACATTGCAAATCTCTGAGATGCAGATCCTTTGCCCGCTTCTCCCATGGTACATAGCTATAAACCAGTTTTTAAAAGTCCATAAATAGGTATAAAACATGCATTTTCCATAGAAGTAATGAGGGTAAAGAGGACTGTGATTATTACTGTGGCCTATTGCAAATTATCTGTAGCTTGAATTTTTGCAATTTCTTACTACTGGTGCATATGCTTTATATGAGCAGCTGTTTCGTATTTCTGAAGTAATCCTGTGCCATAAAAATATGTGGTTTTCCTTCTTAAAGAAACTGTTACATGCCAGTTGTACCCCAACTGAAGGGACCTAGAGCAAATGTGTATCAAGTGAAACTGCTTCAGGTTCAGGGGACAGTTAATGATAAATTTATTTTCGTGACCTGTCTGCCAACTATTTGTACACTAATTAGGTCCTATTTTGAGGGCAGAGCGTGTGAGCTTGTAAGAAATCCCTTGTACAGGATGGGAAGGGCAAGGGGATTTTTGGCCCTAGTGAGTGCAAAACCCATCCGCTTTATGTAGCATCACCTAAATGTGTGCATTATTTCTAAGAAGCGTATGAATCCCTTGGCTCAAGACGGAGGCACTTCTTAAATTGGCTCATGGGAGTAGCTGTAGCCAGCTAAGGTGCTCAGGAGTAGAGCACTGGGGAAGAAACTGAACTGACTCAAAGCATAGTCATATTTTTTAACTTTATATAATGTCTTTCGCAATATAGTAGAAAATTACCTTTATGACTAGTGGCAGGACCTGTTGTATAAGTAATCCAGCCATGGCGCTGGTTGGTATCTCGCTTTTCACTTGAACCTCTCTGCGATGCAGGTCTTGGAGGAGTGAGTGCCTGGTGCAGTCTCTGCCTGGCTCCTTGGTAAGTCATTCAAGTCTATCTTTCTGTACAGTCACTTTCCAAACTGCTGAGCAAAAATAAGGAAATTTTTCATAGAGTGCTTTAAAAGAGAGCTGCTAATCAATTTTTCGTATTATTTTATGCCCTGTGATTTTTACACCACCCCCACCAGCTGGTTAATCATGCAAAAGCTGAACACTTCATTAGCCAGAACATGTTTGCCCATGGGCATTTCTGTAGTAAATTAGTTCTTTCTATTTATACAGGTAAGTCATGGCCAAAAGTCTTTAAGGTGCCAAAGGTAAGGGTTCGAATTAATTCTTTTTCTGAGTTTTCAAGAGAACTAGGTTTAACTTTGCATGCTGTTGATTTGAAATTACTTTTGAATTAAAGATAATGTGGCTAAAGGAGCATTCTCAGGCTGTTCTGAAATACCTTGTGTCTTTCTGGATCTCAAATTTGGCCTTTCTTGTACAGCCTGCCTTAAAACAAACAAACAAACAAAAAACAAAACAAAAAAACCCCAACACATGCGTGCACCCACCCGAGTGTGTGTGTGTGTGTGTGTGTGTGTGTGTGTACACACACACACACACACACACACACACAGAGTATCTACATCTACATGCAGAGACTCTGCTTGTTTGAGTGTGGCATATTGACCAGTGTTTTTCCTTTTTTACTCTATGCCTTTTAAACTATTAATTGAAAATATGTGGTTTGTAGATGCTTTTTTCCCTCAAATCAAATGGTGCCCTCTGAAAGCCTAGTTTAGCTCGACAATGAATTTAGCTTTCAGGCTTTGGCCATTGCAATATTGTTTGAATGCCACCATTTCCTGCAATCAATGTAATTTTATATCTACTTGGAATAGAAAGTCAAGATGGTGATTGCCTTAATTTAACTCAGTGTTGTATTCATTAAGGAGCTGATCCCGAATTCCTTTCAGATCAAAGTCTGTCTTGATTTCAGTGGAACCTTTCGGCGCACAAGGTGTGCCGTAGCCTTCTAAAATGTTGTCATTGTGACTAGTGAATAAAAACTAAATGTGTTGCTAAATTTAGGCTGTTGCTCATGTCAGCTTCCTTTTCTAAATGACGGTAAGTGCATTCCATAAATAGTATGCCTCTTATGTTGTCATATCTCTTTGGCTTGCTTTGCAGTATTTTACAGGATATTTGCAAATGAATTTTGTGTTCAGTAGGCAGGGGATGAAAATAACACTACTCATTGGGACTCCATTAACCCGCAGCTAATGAGGAACCATTTCAAGGGCCGGATGAGTGTAATTCAGATTAGCCTGCATGCCAGGCTGCTCTGCTCCCGCTCAGGCTCGCGCCGTGCCATGCTCTCGCCGCGGTCTGGAGGGACAGAGCCCGGTGCGGCACAGCTGGCACTCCGGCACGGACTTTTGTCGGTTAAGTTTTCTGTGCTTCAGTTCCCCTTTTGGAAGGTAGGAGCGAAGAGCGAGTGAGAGAGAGTGTGTGTGTGTGTGTGCGTGCGTGCACGCGCGTAGATAGGTAGCAGTGATCTTGACCTCCATAGTCAAGTGTTTTGAGATGTAATGAAATACTCTACAAACACTATACTTGTGCTCGCTGGTTGATAGCATTGTTACTTGTAGAATAGGGTACTACATGATGACAGTAAAGGTGGTCCAGACTGGCCCTTAATTAATTTTATTTTCAAAATCTATATTAGTGACTGTCATGAGGGCACCTGGGCACTTTACATCAATAAAATAATCAATTTAAAAAATGTGTGGACCAGAACTCTGTGTTCACTAACAAAACTCCTGTTCCCTGTTATGACTAAAGGTCAGTCCAAGGCTGGCCAAGCAAGCAGGACTCGCATTTCTGCGCCTCGGCGCTTGCCAGACGCGGCTCTGGCGGAACACCACTGGCAGCAGCTTCCAGATGCCCGCGGTCTCTGCGGAGAACGTCTTGCTGCTGGCCAATGACTTGTTAACCCCCCGCAAGTCTCAAATTGGTTTCAGGACCGATGGTTAAGGTGGAGAAAGACTAGTTCGGAGGCCAGTCCCAATTAAAAACGTGGCTTTGCCAGTTGCGAGCAGCCCACTGAAGTGCAGGAAACAGGGACTCAGTGGAGCTGTGCTGCTGGAGTAGAGGGAGAGAGAAAGAGACCTCCTTCTGAAGACCAGGGTAGAGGTCTCTTAACTGAAGAAACTTTATTGATGATAAATGTTACATTATGCAAGCTTAGCAAATTCTCTAGGAATATAATGCTTCCCAGTTTTTTCTTAACATGTGTTAATATTTTATGATACCTGTGCATTAAGGGCCAGTTCCTACAATGTTTAAGTGAGTTTGGCCTGCAAAATTGCCTTTATGGACTTTTAAAAAAACACTACTGGTCACTACAGATTAGCTAAATTCCCAATCTCGCTTAACATGCTGATGATACAAAATGAGCTTGTTTCTGTTTTTCATGCATTAAGTGAGCATGTGTAATTAAATTAAATGTTGTTACAAAGCTGCATTTTATTTATTTGTATTAGTACAATAAAGTGGGGCAGTAATCCCACTTTAATACGTATCTAATTGTGCAAACAGTACTGAAACTAAGAGTTCCTAGACACCGATGTAATTTTTTTGAATGTGAAATGATAAAATATTTTGATGTCTTGAAATCCAATCGAACTCAAGCTGAGCTTAAAAATGCAAGATCTGATTCAGGAGAATTCAGTCCCATCTGGCTGGTGGGTAGCAGGTGTGCAGTGTGTGTGTGTAAGGGAGGGAGGTGATTGCAGGGAGTGAAACATTTCTCTTTTCCTGTAAAGCTTTAATTCCAGTTTAATGCTGTGGTCTGAGGCTCTCTGCAGTTTAAGTTCTTGCGTAATTACCAACATCTATTGTTGGTCTCCATTTCTAGACAACACAATGGTGATAGTGAATGGCAGAAGCAAGTAAGTGTACAGCATTATGGAGAAATACGGTTTCTAATTCTTAAAGTTTTGATTTATTTTCTGATTACACCCAAGAGAGTGGGTTTTTACAAATCGATACATACGTGATCCTTGAAGACCGAATGAGAAAGGTTTCGTTGCAGCCTTCGGTATCAAGAGAGTTTTGAGAGTTGTGGCATGTTCCCACAGCAACACAGAGAAGGTTTGTTTTATCTATTTACTTTTATGAAAGCAAAGAAAATGTATTATGCAATTTCTATTTTCAGCAGATAATAGACATGTTCTACATTTTTTTATTACTGCGATTATAATGAAGTTTTTATTATAATGAAGGAGGTTTTTTTAATCTTTAAAAGTATTTTAACAATCTATTGGATACTTCAAGCAACTCTACTGGTCCCACTTTATACCTTGTAACCTTCAGAAACTTATCACAGCCATTCTCGTTTTCCTCTTTCTCCTTCCCTTTCTTCATCTTTTGATCAAATACTGCCAGTTACCCTCTGCCTCTGCCTGGGAGCTTTTTACTTAGGAGGTTTAAGAACCTGCTCTTCTTGACTTCTGGTATTAGCCATCAAGTCAGGTCCCTTTTACACTCGTATCAACTCTCCCTTTTCCAACTTTTAAATATTTCCTGTTCCTTTTATTTGTCTTCACTGCTATATAACTTTGTGCTGGAAAGTCTTTTGGCACATGTGGTTTTTATGGGAGTTGGCACGCTAAGCACTATTTACTTAACAAAGTAAGCAAGCAAATAGTCATACTTCTTTTCTAGTCTTCAACTTCACACTACTACAGTAGATGTCACTTTGCCACTGTATTTCACAGGGTTTTTTCATGGTGAACTGACTTAATTTCTAATATAGAGTGGAGCTGGTGCTGTGTTGCCAAGGGAAGTCCATCTGGTTTGATAGACAAAATGATAAGCATTTCTCTGGACATCCCTGTAAAGATCTCCCTTTTATTTGTTCGTTTTATGAAGTTAAATGGAAGAGGTCACCCCCTTTGACAGAGCAAATTCTTTTTTTCTAGCAATAGGGCTTTGCATGAAAACATTTTTTATTAAGCAAGTCATCCATACTGCACCGTAGGCTGTTTGAGTGTAACAGTATGTTACAGTCTGCAAAGTTAATGCAGTTAATATTCAACTGAACTTTTGGGGGGTTGCTAATCCCTTAGGCGGGCTTAGCAGAAAGGGCAAACGTATTTATAGCACTTTGAATCAGACTGCAGTGAACAAGTAAGAGTATGTGTTATACCATGCAAATGTTATACAATTTCAGGAAAGCTCAGTGCATAATCATCTTTTAATAGTACTTAAGTTGGTGAAATATCTCCTCTGTAAGCAAAAGAGTTGTTGGTTCAGTGGACACCAGGTCTGTTAAAATGAGACTCTGTGAAAGGTCTTGAGATTCCTGTTCTGGTGATAAATTCTGTAAGTTCTGAACAGATTTATGGGCTGTTTAATTAGGAGCTAACTGTATTCTTTAAGCCCTGTCATTTGTATTATTCCCTAATAGGATTTCATTGGACTTTGTCACATATCTGACTACGACTGAGTGTGTGCAGGGATGTCAATAGCCTATTCCATATAGACACGGTCTCTTACTATCTTTGTAGAAGTAAAAAGTGGAAGCGGGGTGGAAGTGTGACGCTGGGTAGAGTCTGCTTTGGTTAGAGCCGTGGGCGCACTGAGCAAAAGAAACGAGTTAAGTCACGAGTTGTGGGAAGTTCATAGAGAAGCTGAAGTGCTCAGACTGAGAAAGTCCAACAAGGAGGGTCACGTTTCTGTGAGACAGAAACTCTCCATGTTTATGTCACGGACAAAACTTGCACTGAGTGTAAGGTTATATGGAAAAGCACATGAAGGCCCTGTAATGCTACCAACCCATCAGGACAGAGAAGAAGAAATTATGATCTTGGATTTTCCACAGAATTTGATTGTGTGGAGTTTGTAGTCTAACAGATAAGAGGTCCATCAACTGGTAGCCAACAAAAAGTCGTTCATACATTTTTTTATTTATTTTGAGAGAGAAATTATTGCTAACAGCTCTAGTCTGTATGGTAGATTTTTAAGGTGAACTTCTGGTGCCATACAAACACAGAATACAGGCCTGGCAAAATGGCCATTCTATTCTAATTAAGATTTTTATATATTTTACATTTTGGCTATTTCTTCCATTTTTTCTAGATAGTAAATATTGGAATAAGTGACTTCAACATGGAACTTGACCTTAAAGGGTGCTCGGGTGCCTGGATTTATACATGTACTCAAGTAATTTATTGATTTGCCACCTTACCTACACCCTCTTCCTTCCTTTTTCTTTTGCTCTTTGTGAACTACATTGCAGGACATTTTTTCCTGAAGGACTATGAATGGCCAAAGTAATTGATGTGTCAGAGTTGTTAGGAAAAATGGAAATATGTTGATAAAGATTTTCAAATCTTTCTATTTATTATATTTTCAGTTAAAAAGAAAATGACTGAATACCAGAGTAAGTTAAAATTTTAACTATCGGAGTTGTTTATATCTGAAATACCAGAAAATAACTAGTTTATTATATGCAAAATTTCAAATTCCAGAATATATTAAAATATTAGCTCAAAGGTCAAAAGCCTTTCCAAGGAAGGAGGGAAATTAAAAGGGAATTTGGGCTAATCAGGTTAAGACCCAGTAGGTCTGTAATGGGTGCGCAGGGATGATGTGGCTGACACTGATGTGGGTTCCTTTGGTCCTCATCCTGAATGTCCCCAGCTCGTCTTTGGATCAACTTCCATGCAAATCCTAAACAAGGTTCAACCTTATGCCTTGACATCTATAATGAGACTCCATAACATTTCTGTCATTTTATTAAACAGTAAATACAGACATCCATAGTAAATGCCTAACTTCACAGAGTATGCTGGTGAAGGTGTGCTGGATTTTAGCTACACATCCTGCTTAGAAATAAATTAAACCATCCACAATTTTATTGGGAAAACAAAGAGTTAACACTCTGGTGATGTTAACTGTGATAAAAGGGGTGGGTGTGCATGTGTGTGTTACTGTGCTGTACTCTATACATTTATGAGCTCTTTTTATAGTAGCATTCCCAGCAGCATTCCCAGGAGCAGTCCAGGTCCAATCAGGACTGGTATGCCATTGTGCGAGGTGTTGTTCTAATTCATGTGTAAATGTGGAGTGGTTGCTGCCCTGAGGATATTACAGTGAAATTACAAACAGGATAAAAAATAGTAGGAGGTGTGGAGGAGAAGGAGGGCAGCTGCAGCGAGGTGCACTTGTCTTGTCAGGGTTGTGGTAGGTACAGCCTGATACCAAATGATGGGCATTTCATTTATGTTTAAGTCTGCTGCCTTCAAAACAATTAGCCTCATTGCCTTTCGTTTGTGTCTTAGTTATTTAAACAGAAATGTGGAAAGTACGAAATGAATCGCTCCCGAGATCCTTCTAGCCTCCTGTTCTGACTCTAGCAATGACCGACCCCAGGCGCCTCAAGGAAAGTTGTAAGAGCCTCACAATGGGCAGACATGGGATAATCTTCTCTCTACATGTTCTCATCCTAATCTTTCATTATTAGGGATTAATTTAAGCTTTGAAGCATGAGGTTTAAAAAAAAAATGTTTGTTGTTCCCCCTCCTCCACCGTCAACCTTGTTTAAAGTATGAAATACCCTCCCAAGCCTGTGATCTGAGCTGTTCTCAGGGTAATCCTACCTGCTCCTTGGTGTGCTGACCAAATTTGCAGCTTGGGAACTACCATGGTGGTCTTCCTTCCTCTGATGCTGGAAGGCACCAGTAGATCCTTTTCTGCAGGGAGGTGGGCAAAGGCAGAAGCGTGTTGAGCAGTTATGGCCTGGGTGTTCCCATGTTGCCGAATGTCAAAGCTGCGGTGCTGCGGCTGGATCTCGCCCCTTTCTTTTAATATTTTAGTGGCTAATTTGCAGTAAAGCACGATAGGAAATAACCATAAATAAATCTGGGAACCTATGTATTAATTTCTTCGCTAGCTGTGTACATATGAGCAGCTTGCCATTTGCATATGTGAATCTTGTCATAACAATTTCGGGAAGTGATTTGTTAATAATCAAGTTCTCAGAACAGCTCTAAATCAGTAATTGATGTAGGTCTGGATAAAGCAAGCCTTCCGCCTGCCTATTTTGTGGAGCATTTTTGGCAAGTTTCAAGCTAGCGTGAAAACTAGCCATCAGAATAAAATTTAGGACAGCTGGGATGCTTTGCAGTGAAGACTTTTGGCTCCACAGTTCAAATAATCACAATAGCAGCTCAATTTAGCCTTTGGCTGGAAAGGTTTGGCAGGGCACAATGAAAAATAATTATTTCATGGCCTGCTTATTTGTCCCTTAACAAATAAACTCTCTGACCTATGCAGGCTTATGTAAATATGCTGCCGTATGTGGGGTTGTAGAACACTGTCATGTCCCCATTTGGAAATATGTTTTATTTCACCCTCATTTTACAAACTTTTTTTTAGAGTTCTGTTTGGGAAGCAAAGAAAGGGATAGGAGGTATTGGATGCTGAAGCCCAGACAGCCAGGCACAGAGTCTAAAAAGCCATCTAACAGTCGTCTTTCTGAAAACACATCCATTAGTATGCAGTGTTTTCACTGCTGTAATAATAAGAGCAATCATGATACGAACAAGTCCGTCTCTTCACAGCCTTCCCACGCGGGATGGAGAATGACAGCTCCTAAAGCATTTGGATATTTGCCTGAATGTATGCTGCTTAGCTAACCACGGTTCAACTTGCTCTCCATCTTATGGCTTCCTGGATATCCTTCTCAATTGTTTCAGTGACAGCTTAAAATGTGAGACTTGGAGGGGGGAGATAAAAGCTTAGCGAAAGGCTTTTTGTGTGTGTATTTAAGGGGAAGTTTTATTATACTTGATGACGGGGAGACATGCCACACTATTTTCTGTTCCTACGATTTTAGTATTTGCACTTTCTGTTGTACTGGCAGCAGCCAATCCATAACGTTGTCTTTCTGTTTCCCACTCTGGAGGGGGAAAATACACGGAAGAATACAGATTGATGGTTTTGTCTTCTGACACCACCATTTTGGTTCTCAAGCAGTAAAAGAAAGCCTTTTTCCCAATGATCTGAAAGATCTCTCTAGAACGTCTGCCTTTACACACTCACGCACGTACGCACGCACACGTGCACGCACACGTGCACAGGCTCTCGCTAAGGTGGCTATGATCTGTTTTTAATAGTGGCACTTCTTCTCAAAGTGTCATTTAAAAAAACATCAGCAGTCATGTCATGCATCGGGATGAATTTCTAAATGTAAATGAGATTCTCTCAGTAATTTATTTACATTTGTTTTCAGCACAACAAATGAGACATCACGTAGCTTCATAATTTCCCATGACCGAGTCACCAGCATGAGGTGTGTAATTTACCCTGATTTAAGATGCTTATCTAGAGGTTCTTGCAACAATACCTGGTGGGCTTTTTTTATACTACTTTTTGCTGGCTTTTAACCCATCTACTTCACCTCCTTCTCTGTTTTTCAGTTGAAAAAGAAGGATAAATGTGTCTGCTTCTTGAGGTCTTTTTTCAGTAGAGCTGAAAGGAATGGCTTTGTTGCCTTGTTTTGTATATTATTTTCCCTGCCATTTTCCTTCTCATTTGGTAAAAATCATAGGAGGCTTCCAGAACGTATCTTGATTTACAATCTGATGATGCAGGGAGGAAATGCTGATTGTGGACATTTGTGATGGAAAAATGTTCGTCCAGATATGAAGCATGAATGGGAAGCATCCTGCAGTCGTTGGGTCTCCCCTTTTTTCAGCTGAAATACTAAATCTTAGGCCTGGTCTTGGCTCTGCTACTGACTTTGAGTTTCTGATCTGCCTGTGGCTGAAGTGGTACTTACATCGAGAGGGGATGTGAACGCCAGTTTTCAAATAATGTGGACACAGTCATGTACTACAAAACTCATTTGTTTTAAGCCCGTAGTTGGAACATTTAGATGTCTAACTACTTGCTTGAGTATTTCAGGTAGGTAGATGATTAAAGGTGCAATGTACCATGCATACAATTTTGTACCCCTTATCTTGCAGTCTCAGTTAAGGCTTGACTAAAAATCAGGGCAATAGCTTTTGCTATTTTACAGGGTAACAACACAGAAGAACTGTGAGACTTGACAAAAGTTACTGGTAGTTCAGCAGCAGTACAAAATGCTATGCTATGTAATTATGCTGTGGCAGTAGTTTGGGATGTTATTGTGCAAAAATACTGTACATCTTTATGGAGGTCTGCAGGGTTAACCATATGTGGGTGTTCTTTTCCCCACTGAGAGGAAGCATGACATTTCTGTGTGTTCATTCCCAAAGCAAAATTCAATGTCTTCCTTTCAACTGCATAAGCAGATTCCAAAAAGAATAGATTTGGACTGGTTTTTAATGTGCCTTGTACATACTATGGACCCAGTTCAGATTTAAGTTTTGACCTGCTGGCCATTTCCTTAACCTTGCATGGGTCTAGCACCAAATTATGCTGATGGCCTGTCTATCACCAAATTATTTACAGAACTGCAGTTAAATTATAGAAATCTTCCAGACAAGCAGTGCTCTGAGCAAATTATTTCATCAAAGTTATTTTCAATGGTATACTTAAGCAAAAGCTTACAGGAACAACACGAATCTTTTTTTTTGGTATGTGATTACGCATATGTGATAATCTTTTTAGAAATAGCTAGCTTTCTACCTGGGAAAACAGAAGGAAACCATGGTATGAAAATTAGTGATCTTTGTGTTTTCCTCAATTTGAAGCAAAAGTTTTATGTTACGGAAGTGCAGGAGTCGGGCCAGCAGTAGGATCGCCATTTCTGCACAGTCAGCTCGTTCAAGGTCTTGGGACTTTTTTTTTTCCGTAGACTTATAACTGCACATCTCTGTGCACTTGTAAAACCAGATACCTCCCAAGCACATCAGCTGGCTTTACTAGTTCTTTGTCACATCCAGGCCCAATGGTCACTGTCCACTTTTACAGGGAAGTACATTTGCATATCTGAAGGCAGTATAGGCTTTTGCTGCCTTATACCAACCTAGCAAGATTTGAGCTGCTGTATGATTATGAAATGTACAGAGAGAATATAAATCCTAAAAGCAGACCTAACTCCCTATTATAATTGGCATCCTTTCAAACTCTGTTCCAGAGTTGAGAAATATAGTCAGGGTAGAACATCTATATTTGGGTTTATATGTAACGGTCATACCTACTGGTTCACTTGGAAAAACGTTGGCATAGATCACTATTTAAGGACTCTGGATGCAATGTTTATGTTTAGCTCAGTGTTTTTTCTCCCTGCGTATTTTCTTTTAGTATTCCATTTTAACACGTTTGCACTGTGAGACAAGAATGCCTTCCCAGCCTCTGCATTGTTGTGCGCTTTTTGTTTAATGAATATAGAAATTCAGGTTTTAAACTGACTCCCATGCATAAATTCTGCTGGGAAAACAGGTACTTAAAATCTGTGTTTTCCAGACCTCTCTCCGCCCATATTTTTAGGGTAAAACTCACCCACGTGCAGATGGCAGACTTGAATGGGACCGCTGCACTCAGGGCCCAGATGTTGAAAACCTTACACGTGTGAGGAAAGACCTTACCCGTGTGAGGAAGGACAGCAGGCTCAGAAACGCGTGAGAGCTAAAGGTCTTTGCAAAATGAACAACCAATTTAACCTAATTTCCATCCGGCGTTGGGCTGTGTTTGTTGTTACGTGAGGACTCCGCAGAGCTGGGGAACCCACTCTGCAGCTCAGTTGGGTGGACGCAATCCTGGCACGTGAGAGGTGGGACTGCAATAGCTGGAGTTTCATTACGTTGTTTGAGGATTTTTTTTTTTTTTTTTTTAATTGGCAGGATGCAAATGTATGTGAAAGTTGGATCTCCTTTACTCATGATCCTTAGCAGATGCAAGTCTGATTAAAAGCCCTTAATTTAGAAATGCTCTTAAAGACAGGAAAATACTTAAAGCTGGCTTTGTCAACAAAATGGAGGAGCTATGCTCTCGGGGCCCATTAGCAGTGGTGCCAAGATGGCCGCCGCTGCACAAATACTGGGAATTAAGTTTCTAAAAAACCCAAGAAGCTCCAAATTGTATATCTCACAAGTTCTTTACTCCCCCAGTTGTAATCCATATCTCACTTATTGCTAGAGTCAACAGTCTAATAGTAACAAAAAATACAACCTTTCATCATCTATTGATTTTCAGTCTTTAAAAACTGACAATAAGCTATTTTTTGTCCAATTTCTCAATACATAGGAACATTTATTGGTTTTTCAGTTTTATTGTATTACATTAGAATATATTTTACTGCATATGGTTGGTAATGTAGCATCAGGAGACATGTTTACATTCAGCAAGTAACTTTTGAAACTGCATAGCTCAACTGAGCTATGTAAACAAATTTGTAATACTACTTTAATTTAGATTACAATGCAGAATACTCAGGCTTGAGCTCATTTTTCTATTTATTCCATAATGATCCTCTAACTAATGGAGGAGAATTGCCATAAAAAATAATTACAGTAGAACATCAGTAAAGGTGAACATCTACTTTCTTCCCTATCTGAGGGAGAGGGAGGAATTTTGTAGTTAAGTAAGCATCACAAAATATGGGTTTACTTCCTAGAAATCCGCCACAGACAATGTTGTACAGGTTGGGCAAGTGATAAACTCTGTGTGATACTGTGTGTCAAACGATGTGGCATGAACATCTTCTTTCTCAGTGACCTCTGTTACCTTCTCTCTCCTTTTAAAAAAGGAGAGAAACTGGAATATGATTTAGCCATGGTAGACCTTGGGATGTGGATCCTGAGTGGCCTTCCCACCACCACCTGCCTTCACGGTCAAGATTACCTGATGGGTTTTTTCCTTTTCAGAACCTGTCAGGAGACACTGAAGACCAACAGTTGCCTCTTGCTTGCTCTTGTGATGAGAAATGGCAATTTGATGATATTGTTATCCCTGCTGTAGAAGCAGTTTAAGCTTTTTTTTTTTTTTCCCCCAATTAAGAAGCAGTTAATTTTTCTTCAGGTGACATTCGGCCCCCACAGCCAAAGACAGTCCAGTCTCAGTTGTTTCCATCCTACCACCGGTAAACCTGAGGTAGAGGTGCCACTGCTGCGGTGGGGATGTACAAAACAACCTCTGCTTTAAACCAGCTGTGCCACTGCGCCGCCAGTACTGGCCTTTGCAGACCCAAGTGGTTCTTCTGCTTCGAGGCTATCAGAGTGATCATCCTGGCAGACTTCTCAGCTGAAAAATTTCACCTAGGTCATGAAACATTTTCCTGTTTCATTATGAACACAGAGACAGTTCTGGCTTATGTTTCATAACCATGGCGCAGTAAGCAGAGAGAGAACCATTTGGGCAAAAGGCTTCATTTTTGGTGAATTGGGTGTGATTCTGCAAGGCATGGGCTCTTGCTCATAAGCTGCTGTGGATCTTGCTGTCATCTCTGCCTCACAGGATCTGACGCACAAGGAATTAATAGATATCCAATGACCAAAGCCATTTATATTTCTCTTTATATACAGAAGTGAAGTGGAGCATGTAAAATTGGAAAGCAGAACCAAACCTGAAATTCTCTAACTTTGACTAGTGCGTGTGTGTTATTTTCCCATGATCTTTAATTACATTCTGTTCTGGAGGGGGGAGAGGGGGAATGCTAATCTAGTGCACCAACTGGGGGAAAACCAAACTGTTTTACAGCGGGAGTCTAGATGACAGCACACAGCAAATGCAAAATTTGACATTCATCTGAAAGTGAGCTAAGCAAGACCAATAGAATAGAGCCAAAATGACTGCAGCAAGAGGAATACAAGTGGTTTAAGGAAACCACGGTTTCTCTATTTATTGAAATACCACAGCCGACCTTTAAAGTGGTGGTGATACGATGTAGATTTTGCAGGGCAGCACTGAGAGAGATGGCTGTTATAAAGGGAATGCGTGATTGGATTCATGTTCATGAGAAGATAGGTTTAGAAGAGGATGGCCCTTCCCTCTTTGAACATACAATATAGTGGGGTACATCTCATTGCACTGAATGGAATGATGCTATTTTCAGGATTGCTGTTTGCTGTGCTTGCTAATGAATTTCCAAGGGGTGTTTGAACCTGGATATTTACTGTAGAGATGCTTGCAGTCAGTTGGAAGAGATGTGACGCTTAGTTCTGTGTACATACAATCCTGCTCTCTGTGATTCTGCCTTAAGTTGTATATTCAAAATCAGTCTGCAATAGTAAATAATTTGTAGGAGTCCAGACTTAAGGCTTCTCTACAAACAGCATCCAAGGTGCAGTCATGTGATACCCTTTTTCTTCTCTCACTGGATAAAATAGCCTTTTAAAAACTATTTCCACTTCCAGTCAAAACATTAAAGCCAGTGCACTGGGTGGATGCTTTTGCTAGCGTATAGCAAAAATGGTCTTTGCCCTGTTCTTTGGTTCTGATGTCTTCTTCATCCCCTTGGCTGAGAGCTGGGTCACAGCACACTGCTGTGCTCTCCTGCACCACAGGGGCTGAGTTTCTGTGCAGAAATGGATGTCTTTGCTAAACAGCTTGACTTAGCAGCACTGTACACTTGCAAGGTGTAACTATTTATGGGAGTAAGGGGTGAGCGGACTATTTAAAAACAGAATTCCCAGTGCATTCTAGTGTCACATTTGAAAGGCAACGGAGAGTCTGACCTAAAGGTATCCTGTGTAAATAAAGGTTTAGGCACAGGTCTTACCTTGTCTCTCCAGTCCTTTTCTTTTTTTCTTCTTCCTTCATGTTCATTAGCCTACTATTCAAATGTCAGTGGCAAGTTTTGTCTTGATGGATAGCATGTTCCAACGGACCTAGGTTCTTCTCTGGGAGGAGGACCAGGGCAACTATGATTTGTGCCAATTTAACATCTTTGAGTGGCATGTGAGGGCATCTCTCCTGCTCCCCAGCGGCGCTAACCCATGAATTGAATAATCATGGAGCCAACGGGGCAGTACCTCTTATACCTCTCTGCACCAGCTGTGACTGGTGTGGATCCCTGGGGTGATATCGAGGATGAAATGAACTCTTGTGTGCTCAGATGTGTCGATTATGAACAGATCATCACTCGATACCCGTGTTGTTATCACATTCTGGGCAGTTCACCTCTACCCCCAGGAACAGTTGTAACAGTGAGCTTTAATCTGGATTCCAATTTTAAATCTAACTTTTATGTGAACCCTTAGGAAAAAAAGTTAAATTGTGCCTTGAAAAAGAAAATAAGTGAAAGGTGGAATGACAGGGTATAGAATAATCAGGATGCTTTTTTCTCTTTAGTAGATGCTAGGAAAGAAAAGGAACATATTATGGATCCTCTCCTCTTGCTCATTGTTTTTTGACCTAGCCCATTACAACACCTTCAATCATTTCCTATCAGCTCTGTCACTCAGAGGCCAGACGTCACTCCCTCACTCCCACACCTTTTAGCACCGCAGTGGCTCGGGGCATTCCCTCAGGGCATCCTCTACAATTGCTGCTTCTTACCACTCTCAGCTGGAGAAAGCACACTGCACTTGGGCATCCAAGCCCAACGTCACACTTAAGCCATACAAAGGCCGCTTGAGATCATTTACATTTTTCATTAGCCTTCTAAAGTAGTTGCTCAAAAGGTACAGTGGCTTCCCTAGCTATTTGAACTCCTTTGGAAGGCTGTCATTTTGGATCACTAGTCCACCAGTGGCCTATAATTGTTATGCAAAACATTGCACAAACATAACATAACTAATTGCACAATTAAGATTGCTTTCTCCTCAGCATTTCATTCATCATACTCCTCATCCACACCTATAGTCAGCATCTGGCATTAACAAAGGCCGTATTTGCCGGATTAATACATTCCTTTTGTAGTGAAAACGCCTTTTGTATATCCCTGTGTTACTTAAGGGTCCTGTCAGCATGTTCAGTAAGCCTGAATGTGGTGTTTAGAAAGCCTTGTAGTGGACATCCCTTTTTCAGATGTTTAATGGGAGTGTAATGCGGTGGTACTCCAGGATACAAGTGTAGCAACTCTCAGAGCTCAGAAGAGGGACCTAATACAGATCAGCAAAGGATCCCCCTTTTTCTTAACAACGTTGAAGTAGGTAATACAGTGTTTTGCTACTTTTTAAAATCTGAGGCAAATAATGCAGGATAGCTTTTCTTCACAGTGGACATTTCAAGGTCATCAGTCCTGTTAGCCTGACTAAGGCGCATAATCAGTTCATTCTCATAGTCCACACGAAAACCAAGCAAACCAAACCTATGTTGAAAATTGCAGGAGGTGGCAGGGAAAAGTCCAAGAATGTCTGTGAAGCAAAATATGAGAAACTGCCTGGTACCCTTACTGCCAGACCTAGGCAGAAGGTTTTGTGCTTGAAGGTATTGAGGGCGTGTTTGCCACTTGTGTAAGGACAGGGTGGGAGCGCCTTGGATTGGAAGCCTAAGGAGGTCTGCAGCACCATAATTCTTCTTGGGAAAAGGAAATGATGTAACTTTCTACTTCTGGAATCTTTCCCCGCAACTCTATAAATTTAAAGAAATAAAACACAAACAGAAAATTGATTTTTGAATGACAGTGAATTATTGTCATTAGAGGATATGTAGTTTTGTGTCAAGGAAAAAAAAAAACTCGGTGCACTATGTGCTACTTTCTGAAGCATTACTTAATGTACCAGTCATTGCTGGGAACATGGAGTCCTTTTAATGCTAGTCAGGTAATATGTCATTCTCTCTGTAGAAACTCTGTGCAGCAGAGGCATGAGTTATATACTGATGTAGTTATCAGAAGATCATGCAGTAGCACTAATGTGAGTCACTAGAGTGGAGTTTGCCCCGTTTGAAATTTTTACATAATTAAATATAAGTGAGTCATTGTCCAAATTCTGCCAATGTCTTTAATTTAACATATGCAATTCAGCTTGCATATGCCTTTCATAGGGTGAGCATCTCTTCCTTTGGGTTAACTCCGGTCTGGGAGCCATTCCCTTTCGCCATGCAGCATCCAGCGCTCCCACTGAAATCTGTGGCAGCTTCAGTAAAAGCAGCTGGAACACCCAGACCTTAAATAGACCTCTCTGCTTTGTTTTATGTTCTGCTGGTAATTCCTTAAATACAGGTAGTTAGATCAAAACAGCCGTATTTTTGTTTCTGTAATAACGAAGGACATGGCCTACGTATCCCAGTGAAATATGTTCAGTTGCCTTCTACGACGTCTGTCTCTGTACCAAGGCAAAGACCAGAGAGAGGATTAGAAAGGTAAGGCAAGTTTCTTTAAGGAAAGCAAGCTGGAGGTGCTTACATAAATATTGGACTTTTTTAATGATAAACTTCAAGATGGTGGACAGCTTAGTCCTCAGGGGTAGTTAAACCAGATCATTTTACCCAAGATTAAAACCACCCTCCATGCAGTTCGCTATCTCATCGGCATTTCTGAAGATTTCACAAATCATTTGGTTTCTGAGGTCTGAAGATGATGATGTACCATCTCTGAGTCATTTGGCTGAAGAGGCGGCAGCTTTTCTTTCTTTATTTATTTTTTCCTCCCCCTCCCCCTTTTTCTCAGCTGCAAATCTAATTGTTCTCCATCTAATGCTGAAACGTAACAGAAGTGTCGTTAACCATCATATTCAGAAGTAGCTCATAGATTTGCTGGGTACAGAAGGAAAAAACAGGCATATATGGAAATGTTGGAAAAATGTCTAATTAACTCATGAGAGAGAGTGCAAATGACTAAGCTGCTCTGCTAATTTCTGAGTCACCGAGTAGATGCTATTTTTTCTTATTTGTCAATGTCTCCCTTAATAGGGACATTAAATAATGTTTACTACTGTAAGTTCTTTCCCAGGAAGGGAAGAGTTGGATTTACATCCATTTCAGTTTCACCTGCAAGTTGGTCTGGATGATGTACCAAGTGTTTGATGAACTTGCACTGGTTTTCAGATTCATTGCCAGTCCTACTGTCAGGCAAGTTTTGTAAGCATTACTGATTTACTTCAGATGTTTAGCACAAACTGTAAAGGGAATGACGAGTTCATTTCTTTGGGAGTTTCGGCTTCCCTCTACAAGCTCTATACTTGTAATAATACTAGTAGTATATGTAGGATCCTCTTCTTGAAAGGTAACCTTTAAGTCTTACGCCCACAGTTTTCCTTCTGGACTGTAAAATGGTGTGCTACCTTTCTTTGGAGCTCAGAATAGGAGGCTGTGTTACAGGAGAAACTTGTCTATTTTATTAAAAAAGTCAGTTCTCCTATAGAAAGACTGCAGCCTTACGCAAGAGGGCAGCATGTATGCTAGCCCATCTAGAGAGTAGCCAGCCAAAGGGCTATATGTTTCAAACACTCTCTGAGAATCCTGAAAGCTGCCTTAGTAATTTATTGATGACAGAGAAGAGAAATGAATTCCTCCCCTAGTCTCCCTCCCCGTGCTGCTCAGTTAATACTGCCAGCAAGGGAAGAAAGAAATTCCCACACCTTCACCTTCACCTGCTGCAGAGAAAGGATTACGCAGGTAAGCAGTCCTGCATGCCAGGTAAATAAATACTCAGACTCAGGAGCATGTGATTTTTGACACCCTCAGTGCCTACTCCCTATTCCTGTTATACTTAAGTGTTCTGCCTTGTTCATGATCTCTGAGCTTGTTCCTGTTAACTCCCCCCCGCGCCCGCCCCCCCCAGTAAAAATCTATCTTTGTTGCAAAAAATAAAGCTGCACAGATGCGCCTGAATAGCGAAGCACAGTGTCCTAAATGATGTAACTCAGGTTTTGGGAGCAGGATAATTGCAGTAGTGTGAGGCTTCTTTTAGAATAATTAGTCTTGCTGAGAACCAGGGTATAAAAGCCTGTGCAGAGCACAGTAATAATGCAGTTACACCATTTCCAGTATTTGCGTGCCCCCGCATAGCACTGCAGATCAGAGCAGACAAGCCCACAATGATGGTCAAGGAATGATTTCATCTTTGCAGCCCTGTGCCAGGACTGTGATACAAAATACGTGGGATTCATTCTAAAGAAAACGGTGGCACTCATCTTCCATACTAAACCAGGAGGCCTTTGAGATCATTAAGAATCACTTTTACAAAGGAGAGGTTTATGTTTCCGTTCATGGAGCCAAAGCCTGTTCTCGTGCCCTGTTACCACCTGGCACTTGCCCATCCAGGAGTGAACTCTGCTTCAGCTGCATGCACTTGCAGGTGTTGGGATTTCCATTTCAAAGTACAAACAATTCTAATATTAAAAAGGCTATTTCCCCAGTGGGAATACGGGTTGCATGAGCTTCTTAACTTTTCTTTTTCGTCTCTTGATCGTATATGATAACACCTTTAGATCTATCACTTTTTTTTTTGTCAGCATCACAGTGGACAAAATGTCAGTAGAAGTTAAAGTGGAAAGCATCCTTAGAGAGCTAAAGGTTCTCTTCCACTGCCCGCTGTCGGTTGACTCTGCTGCTCTTTTCTGTTGGGGTTTAGTCTGCTGGGGCGCTTCATTGCTTAACTTAAATTTACTTATCTGTTATATAAATAAGGGATAGCCTTGGCCATTAAGTAAATCTACTGATAGAGGGAAAAGGGATTTTCTAGAGCACCTGTGTGCCTTTCTGAGACATGGAGTTCAAAAACATCTGATACGGTAACCTTCAGCTGTTTTTCTGCAATGACTTTTATCAATAAGCCCTAAAAGCATTGATATTTTCAGGCATTATAGCTGAAGAGAACTGCAATGTCCTTGACCTACCCACTAGCCAAAGGAATGACATCTCCAAACTCAGCTGGTGAATTCCCATGTACTGTTACATGTGACTGACTTTTTCCTTTCTCTCTGGGATGTCCGACTGGTACCAGGACGCTGGCTCTCCTGGTACACAACACCAGGCTGGTACCGCTCCCAGGTGCTGCCTGGATTTCCTGTTGCCCTCAGAACGTCTGCTCCTGTATTGTATAGTGAGGATAATCCTTTGTTTAATTTTTTTTTAACGTTTTGAAAGGAAAATAGGGGCCTCATTCAGGTCTTTCCATTTTTGCATGATAGTACAGTTGAACAACGTGTACATGTGTTAATTAAACATCCCTTCTTATCACTGTTTTGGTAAGTGTCCTGTAAATTTAATCACTACGACACCTCTGTACACATTACAATCCTTTTAAAGATCTAGAGAAAAATCCTGGTGGATTATTCAAAGCACTAAATCACACAGAATTACAGTAGTTATTAGAGGCATTAAAACCTGTGATAAGAAGCTTTATCATGCATTTTTGGGGAGGCTTAATCTTTATCAGAGATGACTGTAAATAGAAGTGAATAGTAAAAAAACTTGATAACAGTTTATTTTACAGTACATCAGTAATCAGGTACTGTAATTACAGTATAATTACATGATAATTATTGCATAGTAGGTAACTACAGTATATTAGTTTTCTTATTTTTCTATTATCACAACTACCTGCGAGACCCGAGCCAACAAGGGTCCTTATTCTACTCCCATTTACCCTGGGTTTACACACACATGGACATATACACCTATTTATGTTCTATATGTGTTTTGACTGACTTCAGAGGAGTTGAACCTGTTTACATGGAGGAGGAACAGGCAGTGTGACACACTAAAGTAGGTATGATCTCTTCCACATATACATTTATCTAGACACAGGACTATAAAAGAAGGGAATCGGATTTTAGCTATGGTTATATTTAGCTATCTAATTTGTTTTTTTCCCCTCTTTTTGGCACTGGAAAAGTTGTGGTATTTTTAATCACATAGATAAACCTCTCAGTTACAGACCTACTCAGTGTGTGGGTGTTTATATTATACCTGTAGGTTATTTATCTCTGTACATCCTCATCTGAATACAGATTAGATTAAGCCTCTGTTAACTGTACTTGGGCTGTGTGTGTGCATGCCTGTGTTTACATATTTCTGGTAGTAACTCTGAAATGTTCTGTCATTTTGGGGTGTAGGCTAAGTGAAGATAACCAATTAAGTATGACTTCTTCTAATTTAATGCTGTTTACAAAGTTAAAGGTTCCAGTTAATTAAGAATAGTTGTGAAGCTGGCAGAAGAAATGTCCACGTTGAAATTAAGAGCTTTTCTTGATAGCAAGTGCTGAAAATGTAATATAAACTATAGCCCATGAGGAGTATGGAGTGACTTCTGCTCCTCACGGCTTTGGTAGCAGCTCAGCTGTACCACTAAACGCAGATTTGGGCAGCGCACCCCAAATAAGCTACAGAGAGCTTGGGGAAAGCCCAAAGGAAAAGCAATGAGGGTGATAGGAGAGCTCATAAATGTGACCTGTCAGGAAATACGGATGATATTGGGGGTGCTCGGCCTGAAAAAGAGATGTCTGAGGGACAGCATGGCGACAGGCTGTAAGAATACAAAAGACTGGTGGAAAAGAAAGTCGCTAGTTTATTCTCCATCTCCATGGTGAGAAATGGGAGGGTATGGGAAGTAATTTGTTAAACAGAACCAAACAAAATTCAGATTAGGTGTTAGGAATGACCTTCTAAGGTGGATAAAACAAAACACCGGAAAAAGGCAACTCGGGATGTTGTGGCATTTCTTCTGTTGGAAATTTTTCAGAAACAGGCATAGATGGTCCTGCCTGGAGGCACAGAGGAGGACAAAAGGCATCAAGACATCTTAACAACACTCCTAGCCCCGTTTTCTGTGACTTGATGACGATCTGTTTAAGAATCCTGGCTGTGAGAAGGTGGCTTGTTCCCAGTTTGCTTACCAGTGGGTCAAAAGAAAAACAGGTGGATTGCTTATCTGAAATAAAAACTCTATTCAGTAAAAGGCCTTGGAAAGAATCAGCATCCACACGGGTTTGGTAAACTACTGAAACTTCATTTCTATCAAGATTTGAGAGCAGATGCTACATTGGCTGAAGCTGGTGGAAAAACTTCCCCTGGCAGTAGTGGAACCAATGTTAATTTATACCATAAAATCCCTGTCTTTTGCTCATCATTTTGAACTAGTGATTACACATGCCAGGCATAGTTTATACTGTTTAATAATAAATTATACAGTGAGAATAATTGCATTTCCAAAAGTAGTGACCCTACTGTTAACTTTAACTTTATAACTACCATGCAGTTCCCATATCTAAAGTCTAGTAGCAAGTGTGAATGTACACTTAACATGCTCTCATTTCCTTTTCTCATCCTTTTGACTGAGTACAATGTCAGGTAATACATTTACTATCCAATACCTGTTGATTAGGGGACTCCATGTATAATTTTAAGGTGAAATAACTCAGATTTTTTTTTTCTTGTGTGAAACAACTCTCATTGAGATACCAGTATAATGTTTATAATGCGTCTTAATTTTTTCTAGAAGAAATTTTGGTTTTATTTATATAGTAGCTGATATTTGTAGTAAACACTGAGAGGCCATGATCCAGCTGGAGAACTGCTTGATTGCTTGATACACCAAAAATTCTCCCTGCAGAAGATGATGGTACTATTTTTTTAGGCTGGGTTTGTACAATTCAGTAGGCAGAGGTAGTTTTTTGTTTTCCTTGTTTTTTAGACATATGACTGATGAATAAGTACTGTATTTACAGCTTCCTAACTGTTCCACAAGAGGACCATGCTCTTGGGCACACGGAAAGTATGTTGCATTAAGAGATACTCCTAAACCTGCAGATGCTTTCCTTCTGGGAAATGCTTCAAACTGAGATTTTTTGAAATTATGACTCCCTCTTAGGTACACGTGATGCTCATGGCCCCTCTTCCACCTAGCCTATTATCAGATGATGTGCAAAATGCCAGACTGATGAGGAACATGGAAGCGCTGCACTATTGGACAGAAAGGTTCAAATCTTAAGGATTAATTTGGAGGTTGTTGGTTCCTTTGCAAGTATTTAGCAGGAAACATGAACAGAAAGATGCTGAGGTTGCTGTTTATGGCTGAGGCCACTTCCATGCAGTCCACGGAGTGTATTTAAGTGCTCATTATACTGCTGTGGGGTTTGGTCTCCATTTCAGAGAGAAAGGGGTCTCCAGTGGTTATTTGAACACAATGAAAGAAGGACTTGCTAAATTTCTTTTTAGACTCCCAGTGTTTCTAATGCTAAGGATTTTAAGGATATGGTTTTCTAAAAATTTGTTTTATTTTAGAAAACATTCTTTTTACAGAGACACATTAGAGAGGAAAGGTTAGGATTATTTAAGGGAGTGGAATTAATTGTGTCACTTCTGTGGGCATTAGGCAAATTGCCTCACTTGGAGTTAAGAGGCAGCATGGGAGTATTTAAGTATAGGGTACCTGCAATGCACTTTATGATAGTCTTAGCTTACGACCTTATATCATTTTATTTCTCTATTAAAGCAAGACATTCCACACTGAGACTGCGATTGTGCACAGGGCGGTAGTTAGCACCTCATGTCCTGAAGACTATGTGGCGTACTATGATAAAACAGTGAAGGAAAAGTTGAGTACTCAATAAGTTTGTATGATAATCCAAGAAATAAAAGGCGATATCTGATATGTGGTAGGATGGAAGATATGTAAATGAGATGGAAAGGTGTCTAACTCGGAATTACATTCTATGTGGTTTACCCATAAACTTATTTTAAACGGTACAGCAAGTGCCATAGTAAAGAGAATAGCTTAAAAAGTAATTATGGGCCATCCAGAAATACTAGACCAAGTCCCTGACTCCAGAGGTAGTAAAGACCTTACAGGTCAGTCCAGTGATGGTGCTTAGCATTTCTGTGCTGATTTGGCATTTCACAGAGGAGCGCTCAGATATCTAGGAGCAGACTGTGCTGACTCGGAGCACCCTCCTGCCTTGGGGAGAAGGGAGAGCGACTGATGAGAGATACTGTTTCTGAGTTTTATTTTACATGAAACAAGTTCTCACAAGGAGGAGCAAGAGGATGCCTTTGGACACTAGCAGTACTGAGTTGTTTTCTGCATGGGAGCAAATTCTGACCCTGCTGATGAGTGCTCGCTTTAGCCTGACACCATGGATATTGCTGCTTGGGGACTTAGGCAGAGGTAGTTTATGGCTCCTAGATAGGTTTTGGTGCACGTTACATGGTCCAGTCCTTTGCAGAGAGAGAACCTGGGCTGTGAGTAGAGATGCAGCTCTAAGGTTCTGTGGACCTTCAAGTCAGAAATTGAAAAACGTATCGAGTTTAGACATTTTCAGGGTTGGGGAGCAGCCGGATTGTCAAGATTGCTGTTTATAACAGATGAATAAATTCTTCTCCAATTTTTAGGTATATAGGTGCTTCTTCTGACTCCAGCCAAATCCTACGTTTTGTGGGATGCATATTTCAAGTACAGGTGCTTCTGAATGAGAACAAAACTATCATCGGTATTGTATTGCAAACCAAGCACGGGGTCTTGAACAGACAACTTTGTGGAGCCAGCTGTTTTTCACAGTAAAGACGATATATGTTCATGCAACAGCCAGGCCTTATATTGTCTCTACATGGAATAGTTCATCAGCAATTTTTCCTCAATAAGTTCTCCTTCACAAGAATTTAGAGCTTCATTTAAGAGATGTAACATGAGGCCTAAGATGAGAAAGAGGTCCAAATCACGAAGGCTTTGCATGGTTTAGGCTACTTGGTGCAGTGAGGTTCACCAGTCTAAGTTGCGCTTTTGGAAGGTGTTACTGCCCCACTTCATCTAAATGGACATTGAGTTGCCTACTCAGTGATAAGCCTTTAATTGTCAAACTTGCTAATAATCTGTGTGATCAAAGGTATGTATAAAAGGAGAGGGAGGAGAGTGAAAAGCTCTTTATGAAAAGCTGCAAAGTCCAACGCAAGTAACAGCCAATATTTTACAACAAACAGGAATGAACTGGGCGGTGTGTCCATGCACATTCATTAAATTGATAAAAGGCAAAGGCCAAAGAGACTGGCAAAGCCCAGGGCGGCATCAGGAGCCTCCAAAGGGAAAGCCAAGCTCCCTAAGGCCAAAGGCAGGCAAGAGTCAGCCAAGCCAGAGCAGCCCAGCAGAGCCCACAGGTGTGTGTATCCCTCCCCGTAGGGCAGCTAAGGCAGGGAGCTAGAGAGGGTGTTTTTAAACCACTTTGTGCGTGCTTTTTTTGTGAGTGGTGTCTCATGTTTATCTTTGGAGGAAGCTCAAAAGAGAACTGCCACCTTTCTGGTGAATTCAGCCCCGAATGGGACTCTGTTTGAGGTGCTGGTAGGCAAAATGTGGTTTAGCACTACAAGGCAGAGCCTGGCAAACACAATTTCTGCATCTAGTGTTTGGCTGCTAGTGTAGGTAATGGATTACTTCATGTAAGTTTGGCATTTTTATGATTTGCCATTGCCTTGGAGTTGAGCATGTGTCACAGTGAGACACTGAGATCCTCCGCTGAGGAAATGCTCTTCCAATCTACTGGGCACTCCTCTAGATGAAGCAATGTTACCTACTACTTCTGCATTTAATGTTTTCCCTGATGTTAAATAAATAAAAACACCAAAGGATTTCCCAAAAGGGTTGGAAAAGCAATTTTAGAAATGTTGTTTCCAGCAGAATAATTGGAAAAACAGAGTATTCATTTCTATGGGAATTACCTTTCCATTCCTGAATTCTTTTTGTAAAGTTTATTTTTCAGTAGAAATTCTTGCTGTCTATTCACATTTGATTTTAGGATTCTCATAACTATATGGGAGATCATACCCATGTTGAGAGTTGTTTCATCTCCTCTGTTTCATTTCCCCATCTGTAAAACAGAAATAATGGTACTAGCTCCTGGTGTACGGTGCTCTGACTTCATTGATAAAAATACTGCTGAAAACTTAGATACTGTAATGCTTACAAGCCAAAAGTCTCGCTCTTAAACACTGAAATGATAGCTGTGGGATTTTTTTCTTTTTGATCCATTAGGTCAGTGGGAATAGTGTAAATTGGGCATAATTACCACAGAAGGTAGTAACTTCAGTTATCACGCCTGGAACTACATTTAACCTGTTGACTGAGAAGTGGGCGATACTTTGTGCCCAATATCAAATCTTAACGCATCAGGCAAACTTTTAAAATGGTTCCTGCCACTCGCTGTATGCCAAACATATTCCAGCTACTCTTAGAGCTGCAGTAACAGTGGAATGGATTTCCAATACATGGGATTTCCAGGAGGAGCCACCCTTTCATGGGACAACTGATGCGTAACAACCGGTGCCCGCAGTTTGGCACAACTGCAAGCCCAACCGTGGTCTTGCCCCTGGAGCTGCATGGATGGCTGCGCAGAGCAGGAGGCGGCAACACAGGTACCATCACCTGTGTCTACTTTGTGGCTGCTAAGTTAACACGCACGCATTTTATGGGCCCAAATTGTAGCTGGAAGAACAACAGAGAGGGTCTTAGCACAGCTTGCAATGTGTGCAAATAAATAGCAAAAAAAGGAACACAGGTTGGCATAGCTGAAATGTCCCTATGTGTGATTAAAAATGTATACCTTCATTTGTTTTTCCTCATACAGCCAAAGCATAGTAAAAGAAATATACCTGCTCAGGCACCCGGAGTTTCTTCCAGGAAGGTCAGCTCCCAGAAATGAAATGGAAAAATAAATTAGGTAAGAGTGATGACTGAGATAAAAAGTGAACTTTATAACAAAAAGCCAAGAGTGAGATCTCAACATATGAGATCTTTTTGCAGCACAGGATTCAACGAGCAGTAAGTTGTTATCACAGCAGAGGACACCATCTATCTATGTAGATAGATTAAAAAAGGTTTCGTTTTCTTCTCGCAACAGTAGCTGCTGTGTGGTTTTTGTTGTTACGACTTTTTACAAGCATTGTTTACACAAAAATCACCTTATTCTCCCACTACTGACATAGTTGATGATGCAAATACACCTGCTCAGGGCCTGTTCCTCAGAGCGGCAGAGCACGCAGGGCGCTCTGATCTCCTCGGGTTGGTCGGCAGCTCTTGATGCCAAGATTTTGGGACCGGCCACCTTCGTGTCAAGCTCTCTGAGCTCTGTCACGGGAAATGAGATTTGGTACTCAAGGAAAAAGGACCTCATCTGAGAACCGCGGTGCAGGGTAAATCTCCCTTTTCCTTAAGCAAAGCATTGCATACTGTCTTTTCTGAAAAGGAGAACACTTCTCTGAGTGGTAGTCAGGAGGCTGGCTGGCAGGATGCAGAATATAGAAACAAATTAACCCTGTCTGTGCATTTAGCAGCAATATTAATACTTTCCCAGGCAGCACTTACAACGAACGCCTGTTTGTTTGGTTTTTTAAGTGACATTAAACTATCTTCAAGGTAGAGCTCTTCAAAAATCCATTCCAGACAGAGAAAAGAGATCGTCTGAAAGAAGCCGGCGGCAGCAGGATGGGCTGAACGCGCGCTCCCCGCGAACAATGAGTGCTTCTCTAAGTGAGACATCAGGGAAGGACTTCGCGCAGGAAAATAATGAAAGCACTGACAGGGTTGAGACCACATGCAGAAAAGGGAAAGCTTATTTCCTTAAGAGGCACGATCATGCTTTTTTAAAGGAGCATTGTAAGGAAACAAATAAGATTTAAAAAAATGACTTCTCGCAGAAGCAATAGAAAAGGAATTTCTCGTAGGAAGGGAATGCTAACTGAAGTATTTTCATAATATAAAAACATTCCATTTGCAGCCTGTGAGGAAGAGGGAAAGAAAGAAAGTGAAACTAACTGGGAACGGCTCACTGTAGCTCCACTGTATAGGCTAAGAGAAATGAGAGATTCAAAAAATAATTCAATTAATGGTGCATTAGATAACTTTATAAGTGTTTACTTTAACATGGAAAATATTTGTTCTTGTGTCTGTGAATGCAGCCTTTCTTTATTTTTCTTTGGTTTAAATCTGCCTTACTTCTAATGGCAGTAGTCTGATCTGTTTTCAGCAGAGGAGACAGCCCACCAGGACTCCTCGTTTGTTACGTGCGTAGCTGGAGATTTTGGCAGATCTAGGTGTAAAGCCAGTGGAGCAGAATGTATACTATAGCTCTGCATTTCATTTCTAACAGTTAATTATTTGCTGGTTCTGAGCAAAGGTTCTGTATTCAGTCTTGTGCCAAACATGGTTAGCGTTAAACCCATACCATGCTTTAAGCCTCTGGGCTAAGCAATGCAGATTTGCTATTTAAATGTTTTTTCTCTCTGCCAGCTGCTTTGTTCTGGCTATCTACTCCGTAGCTGTTGTCCCAGTGATCTGAGTAATGTTCTTCCTTCCAGTCACTCTTAAGTGTCCATGTTTTCATCAGGAAATGCATAGTTCATTCCACCCCGTAGGCAGGTAGTGGCAAAGAGCATGGGGAGTGGGATGTGAGCTGGGACAGCATATTGGGGAAGACTCAACAAGGTAAATGGCATAGTACTTATGCAAGAGGGAGAGGAAAAATCCTGACCCAGCGCTGAGTTCAGCCCACGTGTTGTCTTCTGCAAGACAGTGGGGTGGGAGAGAAAGTGCCCAGCAGCACATGGCGTGGAGGCATTGTCTCCAGCACGTATCTGCATGGTAAACGTAGCCGCGGGGAAGCAGACTTGGCTAGCAGCTTCTCACAGCTGTGGCCATCCACTAGGTAACCTGTTCGCGACCATCATGGTTTGCCACGGGGTAGGTATAGATCGAATGGCCCTGGATTTCGATTCGTGTAGTTGTGAGTCAGTTGTCTGTAGGAGATGTACTTTTGATATGGAATGGCAGAAGTGGAGGTGTATGAGAGCCAACATGTAAAATGGTATAAATTGGATCACGTTTGGGTCTCTTGTGTTGTCTCAGTGCCCAGGGACAACTTAGGCCGTAACACCCATTAGCAACACGGGAGGATAGGTGGGTAATTCTCACTTTGGAGAAAAATACTTTCCTTAGTGTCCATGTGCCAGCTGCATTGACTCAGAACACTGTAAGGAGCTCCATTAAGTTCTATTGGGTCCATAATCTGCACATTAAGAAAAATTTACATGATAGATGGAGCTGTTAAAGTCTAATTGGGTAATCAAAAATTAGTTAATGTGCCAAAATATGTATTTAGCTGATAAACTCTAATGGTTCCAAAGGGTTCTAGTATTAATAGAAAGCATGCTTGCACATTAAGGAGTTGAGAGTAAGATATTGCTCTTCTAACACTCGTTTCAAATAAAGATCCCAAAGCACTTGACAGATATTAAATCACTTATTGATTTGATTTTTCCAAAATATGTCCATCCAAAGCTCTGGGGGAAAGTATGTTAACAATAATGTCAAATTTGCACATAAATAATAAATTATAATTTCCCCCCACTTCCCAAGTCTATCAAGTGCAATAATCACTCCTGCCCTCAAACCCAGTTAAAATCTCTCTAGGCTGGGTCTTCTTTGATTGAACCATATTATGTCCCCGTGATATACTATATCCACTTGAGTGATAAATAAGTTGAACCCCAGTGAAATGAACTGGTTTGAAAAGGGTTAGAGGTAAAGTCAGTGGCAGAGTCCGTAAAAGAACATGGCATTGCTGGTTACTTCTCCTTTACCCTGCAGAGCAACCAACACAGGATTTGTTTATTCACAGAGCCAGAAGGAAGTTTTGGCATTCTGCAAATAGCTTCCTTACCTATTCGTTCAAATTTCATTCTTTTTTAAATGGAGGAAATTAATAAGAATTTTAAAATGACTCTTCTGCTTAATAGTTTAAAAATGTTCTAATGTATTATTAATAGCACACCACTCCCCATTATAATAGCATGAGGCTCTGTGTTTGTACAGTATCTAGTGTAACGGGGACCTCATCCAAGAGACTTTTGTAGGCTCTTCTACAGTTCAAAGAGATAATGATAGGTTTATTTTAAGACGGAAAAAGGTTATCCTTGGTTTATGGAGGAAATGGAGGAGGAAAGGTAAACCTGTCACAGAAGTAGAGCTAGACTCCAGGCTCAGATGTTGCTTTGCTGCTCTGACTACTGGACCACAGCACAGAGGCATTCCTAAACTTGCGCCTGTTAAAAACAATTTATGCATTGGTTCATATATAACGTGCCTTTATTTTTTTATGGGATTTATAACAACAACTATCCTGAGTGTATTGGACTTATTGTGCTCTAAAAAAGCCTCTGGACATCTGGAAGTGCCAGACAAATGGCCAAAGTCCCTTCTGTGAGACTAGGCACGACTTCGAGGAGGGAAGGAGAACATCTCCAAGAAAACTCAAATTTAGGGTAGCCTAATCCTATCTCCATACCATGTAAATATTTAAAGACAAAATGCAACAGCCACATTGTTGAATTTCCTACTTTGGATGACTGTCACATTTTTAATGATAGTTGAATAGTTTTGTATTTTATTTATGTGGTGTCATTTGTTTGCTGGGGAATATGAATTGAACGCTTTCCTTGCCTCTGAATTTGAAAATGTATTTTCCCGATATCATTAGTTGAAGGATGTTAGACAACTGCATGTTTTCTCTTCCACATAAATAAATAAATAAGCCAAGTGTCATGATTGTTTGCTGTCTAATATACATAGATTCAAACTTATACTGAAATGATGTTTGAAACAGATAAGTCAGTGCGACATTTTCTGACATCTGCCTAGAATGAGAGAAAAAACCACCCTCATAGAGAGGGCAAAAAACAGAAACAGTCACTTGGTTTTTTGGGAAAGCTCTGACCTGAGAAAGGAAGAAAAAAAAAAGGTGGGGAATAATGAATTCATCAAGCTGAAAATGCACAGGCCAATGGAGCGCTTAGATTTCAATAGAAGGCAAATGGAAAGAGAGCCCCCATTACTGTTGAGATACACTGACACGGCTCCACTAATCGCTTGGTCATGCTTGGTAGACAGTAAGTCATCACGGGCCATGACATGGTGAGAACAGGTGCCAGGGTCTGTTGTAAGAAAAAATTGTTTATTTAACATCCGCAACCAAGATCATCCCCCTCCTTTACCTTGCATCCCTGTGCCCAAATCCATCCCTTTCCGCAGGGGAAGAGCACACCAGGCAGCACGGTCGGGCTCCTGCTGCAAAGCAGACCTTGGTGGCTGATAACAACGAGGGAACATTTTTGGTAGGGTGTGACTGAGGCAACAGATAAAACTGGCCTATAGTAGCAATTGAGCATGTGCTGGTGATGAGAGACGGTGCTGTTGTGGTTTCAGTGGAACGAGCTGGTCGGTTCAGGTGTGGTTGTGCACAAGGAGAAGGAGGGTGGGAGTACTTACTAGTTTTAGCACAGGTAGCATGAGGGTGAAAACAAGCAGGGTGGTACTTCAGGACCAGAACTGAAGTAAATTGCTGAATGTTCATCCTCTGCTTCAGCCGTTGTTGTAAAATGTATTATGGGCCTCTTTAGCAGAGCTTCCTGTCCATTCACAACACCGTCGCACCAGGTGAGCAGCTAGGTGTATTGTAGAGGCACTAATAAAAATCCTGTATTTAATATACATCAGGGTTTACATCGGATAGGTCTTGAAATACTTGTCACCTTAAGGGTGTACAAACTGAGATATCTAAGAGGCTCCTAGGATATTTGGGTCATGAATTCATTTTTGTAAATAAAGGATTTAAATAGCATTTTTTCTAGATTTTGAACAGTCTGCCTCACCAAATTTGTCACCCCTTTAAACAAAATTTATAGTACGTACTAGCTTCAAAATTCATGAAAGTGCCGATGTTGCTTTTATAGCGAGATATGTCCCCCTCCTTTTAAAAAAAAACCAAACACCAAACTAAAATCTCCTAGGCTTTCTCTTTGAAAACTGACCACTTCTGTTTGAACAAAAGGAAAGATGCTGAATCGAGTGTTGCTGGGCTTGGAAAATAATGGTCTCTGGGAACTTGCTATCGTAACATTGAGGAACGCCTCCTCAGAGCCCAGCCTTTCAAGGTAGGTGTGCTCATTGATTAATGCAGTGGATGGGAGCTTGGAAGAGCTGGGCTCTATTCTTGGCTCCTGCCACAGACTTCCTATGTGCTGATGAACAAGTCTTTTAGACTAACGCTTTTTCTTTGTGAGAATTTCCTTGCATTTTAAATCTGTGGGGAATTAAATGGAACGGACATTTAGATTCACTTCCCCAACTCTTTCAGTAATAGATGAAATGGAGAGGATATAGAAACATGTTTAAAAGATCAAATCAATGCACTTATTTTGTAACCAGGATCTAAAGGGAACAAGCTGTTGTTTTTTTTTAAATACACAGCTGCTTTTTTTCCCCAACCTCCCTCTGAGATAAATCAAAATCAGTCTTTGAAAGATTAATTGAGGAGTCCATATCTCACAAAAATGTAGCCGTTGACTAAAAAAAAAAGCATAGTGTTGACTAATAAAACTGTCTAGCTATACAAACCTTTAAAATCAAGAAATTGCCTGTCCACGTTTTTTCTGCCACATATCTTAATTAGCTCCACAAATAACACTGCCTACTTTCACTTTCTCATCTATTAATTAGTCCCATACTACTGTGAAGTGAGCACTGAGAAAATAGCCATTCTTTGTTCCTTGTGTTATAATACAGGACATTGCCTTCATACTGACCTGGCTATCTTGTAAGGCCCCTGAATTCATTTACAGATTTGCATTATTTCTGTATAAGGAAGAATTTAATGTTCTGAACACACACACACACACACACACACACAAAATTAGTAAATCTAGAATACTGAACTGTGATCTGCTGTAGGGTGTTCCTCTATGATTAAACTAATATTAGGAAAAAAGACTGGGAGACCAGAAACCAATTTAAATAAAAATAAAAAACTTAGGCACTTAAGGCAGAAATAAAGAGCTGAGAATTTTTTGTTTTCTTCCTCTTTCTCTGGTCAAAAAGGAGAAATAGTAATGAAGAAAGAGACACTAAGTTAGACTCAGCCCGCTCTTTAAAAGCAACACCCAAAATTCCTTGAGTTAAAAATGAGTCTAGATAGCTAGCAGATTCACCTACAAAATTACCATTGCTCCTCCAGTCCTTACTGAGATGAGATATGTTCTTTTTCTGATAAGGCATGTGTGTGAGCTTGTTAACTGAACCCATAATTAACAGACTTGTAACATCTAGAGCCCCACGTACCTTAAAATTATAATATCTTGAGGGTGCTGACCTGTGAAAGCAGAGGTTTTCAAAGGGTATTGCTCATGCTTGTAAGCTTTCCGAGTGTCCAGAGTAACAAATATAGTTTGGACATTTTCTAGTCAGGTGAAAACTGTCTAACCTAATATCAAAATTTCTGTTATTAGTGGCTTTAATTTTATTCTTTGCAAACCATCTCCAAGTTGTGGGGATTGAGCTGAAACTGATGGACTTTCCTACCGCCTTAAGTGTTTTCTACCACCAGAAGACCGCAGACCACCTTGTTGTGAGAGGCAGTCTGTGTTCAGAACAAAACAGTTTGGAGGGGCTGGAAAAGTAGGGATTTATGGCATGGCATCAAAGTGCAGGTAGGTAACCACGGCAATACCCACCCTCCAGAAAAATGTGATCCTGCGTGATCCTGAGTTTCCACAAGTCTAACTGATTATGATACCAGTTATTCAACATCTCTCCTAGTGAATAAAAGTTCAGTCTGAGGATCTATCTATTGTTTCATCTTGATGAGGAAAAAATGATTGAATTTAGGCCAGGTATAGCTAATTTATCTTAATATAAGACGAAGCCTGTATACCCATCTTCAAGTTTAGATTATGTTTCCCATCGTGATAGCTGAGTCTTTAACTGTCTGTCTTGAGAACTTTCAGTTCCTCACTTAAAAATGAATAATTAGAGAATTCAGTATGCCAATTTTATCTGATTAAAAAAAAGTATACCCTCTTCCCCTTTAGTTCATCAAGCTTATTCTATGTATCACCAAGGTTGGGTAAAAAGATAGGTCATTCAAAGAAGACTATGTGGTATAGTATGGCGGTTGTTCTTTCAGGTTCATAAAGTGATCTGATTTCATTTTGAGTTCCCAATTTATGTTTGTTTTTATTTAAAATGTCTGTAAGGGTAACTGTTCAGAATGTACTATCCAAGATAATAGCATTAACTGGCATGGCTACAAAATCAATAATAGTAACAAAAATATACCTCTACTGATTAAGAGTGACATAAAATAAATTTGTTAACTCAAATGGATGTAGTCAACAGTTTAAACACGTGTCTTAAATACTGTAATGCAGTTCATAGTTCTTATTTTAACTTTTAGATAATTTTAAAAAAAAAAACCTTTGAAAATGTGTGGTGTGATTCCCTCCTTATAGAAAAGAAAGCAAGCAAAACTAGCCTAGAAAGTATTTTGCTCCCTCTAATAGTGTCCCCACCCGCAAAAATAAACCTGATAACAAAACCATAGTGGACAAAAGTAATTGAAAATGGTAATTCAGAAACCATAGACTAGGTTTGAAGGACAGGTCTTTGTCATCAGGCTTCATGAGAAACAGCAGAGCAGGAATAAAAATAGATTATTGACCAAAAATATCGTTTTCTAGCTGGGTCATTTAAAGAACTGTCTTTTTGTAATCATACATGCAGCTGATTCCAAAACTACCCCAAAAAGGGGTCTAACTCCAATGTCAAATATTTTGCAGGGTTTTGTTGTTGTTTGCTTGCTTTGGATTTTTTTGAGAGCAAGAGTAGTTACAGGAATGAAGAAGAGTGATTTGCAAAAATAAAAAGCCTGGAATAGAGTTTTTGAGTCAGGTATGCAAGCATACGTTCATCGAGCTGTGACCAGCACCAGGGCACGTGCATCCCAGTCATGTCACTTCCAAACCCAATAGATTCC
>NW_009231321.1:65507-150348 GCF_000690835.1 Fulmarus glacialis
CATGGGTTTTGGACTTGGCACAGAAATCCAGATGTGTGAGCCACAGACGTTGATGGCACTGCATTAACTGACCAAAGTTGATTATTAGTGTCCTTTACATAAGAAACCTAGAGGCTTCTGGGCACTGAATGGGAACACTCTGGGCACCCAACATAGCATCATCATAAAGGTCATCACAGATCAACAGTATGGCAAGTTAATTCGGGTTTTGGACTTGGCACAGAAATCCAGATGTGTGAGCCACAGACGTTGATGGCACTGCATTAACTGACCAAAGTTGATTATTAGTGTCCTTTACATAAGAAACCTAGAGGCTTCTGGGCACTGAATGGGAACACTCTGGGCACCCAACATAGCATCATCATAAAGGTCATCACAGATCAACAGTATGGCAAGTTAATTCTTACCTTATTTGGAGGTAAAAGCCATTAATTTAGAGGTCTTCAAGCTGTCTGAAGTTTGCTTTTTGGAGACACTGCAGTTGAGGTCAGATTCTTATATATCGGAGGTTTTTTTGTGGTATATATAGATGAAAGTCATGGAAATGCTCTGTTTCTATAGATTATTTTTATTTTCCATTTAGCTGTGGGGATAAGACAGTAAAAAAGTACCTCTTTCCCATGTGGGTAGAGAGTGTGCTGAGGAAGTAATTTTCACTGTGCAAGGGCAGCAAGATGACTGGAGGCTGGCAGAAGGCTCCTAGGATGCTGTGCAGGTACACGTCACACGACTTCCTCGTATCTCAGCATGTCTAACAAGGCTGAGGAGCAGAAGGATGAGTGGCATGCTCAATGGCAGACCCGCAACAGGGGTTCACCAGTCACCCCTTGAATCTAAGTGGAGGAACGAAGGGGGCTCCACTGCCCTTCTGCACCTGTAGGAGAGGATTCCCCATGGGTGTGCACTCTGATGTGCGGCTCCAAGCAAGGCACCATGTGCACTGACTGCAGCTCTGCGGAGCTTTGCCCCATCCCATGGAAGCCCGACGAGAGCTTGAGGTCTGAGCTAACTAGTTTAAAGTTATCTGCTGCAGCATAAGCGCTCTGTCATTCGCAGAAGGCTCACCCATTGAGACAGATCTTCAACTTCTATAAACAATTTTTGCTCAAGTGGGGGCCATCAGTTCATACCAGCTACTTATTTTTGCTGCCAGCTAAAATGAAAGTTTGGCAAAGCTTTGCTTGCGTCCCCTTCATGCAGTGGCATTTCACAGGAGAGACACGTCTGGGAGACTGCTATATAGATGCTATATACAGACACTGCATAAAATGTTTATTCATCCTAGCTCTTTATTTTAATACGTAAGCCCAGCTTGAAGCGGAGGTATAAAATAAAACTAAGTATTGACAAGAGACACAAAAATATGAAGATTCTAGTTCAGGACTATCAGAGATAATGATACCTAAACACCTTAACCTCAAACTCATTAGTCTCACATATCTCAATCAATATGGATTCTCTCAGAAATCAATTTTCAGCAGCAAATATGATTGTTAAATAATTCACAAGTTACAGGCCTTTGGGCAAGAAGAGGTTAGAGAAGCAGAAGGAAAGTGGTGATCTCGACCTGTGATGTGATTTCAATTAAAAGAGGAGAGCATCTGTAAAACATAGTTTTATGTTCAAGGTGTCAAACTATTTAAAGAGAAGAGGATTATAAATGTAAATGACAGTCTTAAGCAGTATGGTATTTAAAACACAGTCTTATTTTTCGTACATTAGCAGAAGGAATCTATTCACAATTGATCAGCAAGGAGTGTGGTGTTTTAAAAATCCCAGCCAGTACTACTGGCATAATTTCTTCTGTTTATTTACTTTTGCCTTTTCCCTGTCTGTATTACACAGCTAATTTATTATGAAGTCTCAGTGAAAGGCAGAAGTGGTATAAAACTTCAGGAGATTCTCTCAAATTCTTTGAATATTTCTGACCAAAGGCATTAGAATTTATGCCTATTGTTGATTTTATTTTCTCATGTCTGCTTCGTTCCATACTCGTGTTTTCATATTCACTATTAGGTGAATGACAGTTCCTAGCAGAAACATTATTTTAGGTATAGAAAGGTCGAGCTGGGAGAAGTCTTATGAGGTGGGATGGTACTAGCACTCCAGTACTTTTCTCGGGGCCTTATCATGCCTACTGTAGCCCATGGAAAGATTTGTATTGATCTGCTGAATCTTGGATCTGGCTCTAATTATGCTTGTGTAAATTTGGAATTACATCACTGAAGTTAATGGTATAACAACTATATTAGATAAATACAAATATTCATATTCAGGCCCTGAATTCTTCGGATTTGTAGTTTTGTTGCGATGTCCATAGATGCAAGTTGTAGTTTTAACACAATTTAAAAATCATAATTTAATTAAAAATATTTACTAACCTAATTATTTCTATACCAGACATCTCTTTGAAGTAATTATAATGATACATTTTAATCTGATGTTATCTGTATTCTGCCAGGGATTTTTCAATGGGCATAATTTGGATAAATATCAAGCACTCCAAATGCATTTGAATTCAACCCAGGTCAATAATGGTATTACTGTCTGAAGGCCCTCGATGGCTTTAGTCAGATGAGCTGGTGAGCTTATTCCAGTTTTGACAGCACTTAGATGCTCTGATGTCAGATGCCAGTATAACTATTCAAGCAGATGGAAGAATTGCAGTGAAAAGGTACCTTTAGCGAGGCGCAACTGAGGCTTTGTATAAAGACCTAACTACATTCCTAGTCTTTGAAGTGATCTGAGCTAAGGCTCATTGGTTTGGGGTTAGCATGCATATGGCAAAACTTGAGTGCCACTCATGTTTTTAGTTTCTTTCCAAAGCCCTCCATCCTTCATGGCTGGCTGGCAGCTTTTCACCTGCACAAAGTTTCAGTTACATCAAAACTAAACAAACAAACAAACAAAAGAAATCCCAATAAAAAACCTCTCCCTCCAGAACTTAGAAACAGCATATAAGTTCACCATGTCTAAGATTGTTCAAAACATGAAAAAAAAACACTTTTAAAAATACTTCAGCTATCTCTAAAATTACTTAAAACTTTTTCTCTGCTAGGAGATCCACGAAAGAGTAAAAAAGCCTTGGTTTTCTCAGCTGTGGATAATGAGTGAATTGTGATCAGAAGTGAAAGGCAGCACTTGGCTGCTGGTGAGAAGAGGGACAATATTAAGGAAGATCATGGAGATAGTTGTGTAGTGATGGGAGAGAGGACTTGATCCCCTTTTCTGTCTCAGCTTACTGTGAAAACAGAAAATTTGTATCCGTGAATAGGGTCACGGTCTGAGCCCATGTCCCAAGAAAGCAAAAGAGGGGCAAGGGAGAGTGTTTATGTTCACTGCTATGGATTTACAGCCAACCACGTTAAAAGCGATTCACTCAAAAATGGGCTAAAGTAAGTGTAATAGGTATAATATATGCTTATGGTACTCTTCTTTTCTAAATCTGGTTTTGTGTTGAATGAACTTTGTTTTTAAAAATATATTTTGAAATGTGATTAGTGGTGAGCGTCAGTGAAATTTATTGTACTATTAAAATCCTATTGGGTCTTTGTTTATGAAATGTATTTTCCTGTATTTGAGGTTTAGGGAGGCTTGATAATGAGGCTGTGAAGATTCATGGCCCCTTTTCTGCAGCTTAATTTAGGCTCTATATCAAATATGTAAAAGAACATTATATCTTCCTGCAGCCTGTGTGTGTGATACATTTTTGTATTATTTCCCTGCCAATGTTATTTCTTTTACAAACGCAGAGCTGGAAAATGGTGACAAACTGACAAGCTTCGCTTTCTGTTATTTTCTAGGCTAGAAAGAGTAAATCTGAAAGGTGCTGTGGTTGTAAGTTTTATTAAAGTGAGACATGTGTCCATGGCCACATGTTCACCAAAGATCACGTTATTCTTGATTTAAAGTAATTAATGGACAGCCAGCAGTGAAATTGGTGAGGAGGTGTTTCAGAGGCCCACTGTTTCTGCTGCTGGCTGAGAACTTCCACCTTCCAGTGTAGGACACCTGAAGATAAACGTTCCCGTTGGAAAGCTGCATGCAACCATATGCCGGTGACCTGGCAATGAGCTTTAGCTTTAGAGGTATAGCTGAGGGATACTCTTGTCCTTAGATGTAACAAACTGCAGAGGATGGTCATTACAGTGGAAAGGTGTTATTTTGGTTTTCACAGAGTTGGTCCGATCTCCTCCTTGATTCTGCTGGTGATCGGTGCCGTGACCCATCAGCGCAGAGAGGCGCGGGTATGGTAGAATCGGTCCCCAGGCAGTTTCAGTCTCTCGCTCCAACACAGCATATCTCTTCCAGGGGTGTGTGTGACTTAGGGAAACGCCATATATTGCTCTTTTTTGTAATTTAGGAGATTCTTTCATTCCTGTCTTGTCTTGTACCGTGGATTATTTACATCTCGATGTTCAAATCCTCCCTGAGATCCAGGTTCACCGAGAGTGGTACGTAGGTGTCTCTGGGCACGGTTGCTCTCAGTTCTTCAAATAAACTTATTACTAACTCGATCAAATGGCTGTCTCTGACCATAAGCAGGAGAGAGGTTTCTGAAGAATGGCGATATAAGAAGAATAAGGTAAGATGTTCCCATTTGTTATAGGTACATCCTTAAGTACAAGAGAGGGGCATTGCTTCCCTTGAATGCCAATGTAACTGAAATGAGAACCTGCCCCAGCAGTCTGTATGGAAACTGATAAAGATCGATTTTGTTACCTCACCGAAAACTGAAATATCAGCAAATTGATCTCCTCTTGCTTACACTGATATAAACCCTGAGTAATCCCACTGAAGGCTGGGGAATGACATATGTAAAACTCTTGTTCTCTGATCAAGCTCCAAAGTCTTTGGAAGCAAAAGCTTTCATTTGCCGGCGTCTTTTGGATTGATAGGAATGGTTAGGGAATGAAACCATCAGATCCGTCTCTAAGATCCCTGGTTTGAATTGTTCCGAGTAGTGTCTTTGAATCCTACCTCTGCTATGTTCAAGACATTGTTTAGCCAGAAAAAACCAAATCTTTAGGGCCAGGCTTTCCTTTCAGATGTGTCCTGGGACGTCAAGAGAACAAAGCTCTGTTAATTGTTCCTCATTCAAGATGCATAGCATGGCATTATAATACTCAAACAATATTCATTAGGCAAAACAATTGCAATAATTATCTTATAAAAAGTCAGGCAGGGTAATTTCTTTTAAAATGAGGATAATCTCCAGAGGAGATTCTGCTCTAGTTTTGTTTTTGTTTGTTTATTTTTGGCTGAATGGTTTTAAATAGAAATTACTGAGGTGTCAATGACCTCTGAGTTCAATTGAATTAAGACATTTAAATGAAGTTTAAGCAATATTGGTATTTGCTGGGAGGTAGAAGATTGTGTCTGTGAAACATACTGCAAAAATGCCACCTACATAAATTTCATTTTGAAGCCACGGTGAAAAATCAGGTGGTAGGGGTGTTTTAAGCATTTCAGTAAAGCCCTTGAAATTTGGAAAACCAGATCTCATCCTTAACCATCCTCAGGATGTTCTGGTTTTTGATGCTTTGAGACATGACTGGGTTTTTTGTGTGTCTATGGGGAATCATACAGGCGGTGAAAAATAGCAATAGCATTCCTTCTGTGGAATTTTCTTTTGCTTCTCAGCTCCTATGTTATTCCCAAGTATTAGCAAGACCCTGGGCCTGGGTAATATGCTTGATCGGCACAGAAGAACAACATGCCAACAGCGAAGTATTTAAAAAATCAAGTAGTCATTTTTACTGGACACCATGATAATTATCCATCAAAAATTAGGACTGTTTCTAGCAAGCCAAGATTCTCCTTCTTTGGATTCAGTACTGTAGTTTCCAGAAGACACCAATAGTACTGTGAGATTAATTCAATACTAGGGTGCAGGTGCATTGATCTTTCTGATGTCATCGCCCTAAATTATTATAGGATACAACTAAAAACCAGGTCTAGAATACATATGAGCAAGGACGTGATCCAGGAGTATTTCTTCTCATTCTAATAATGAGTTAGTAGACCAAATCTTTGCTCTGAGAAATCCAAATGTATTTCAGTTTTCATAAGATTTTTTTTTTTAATTTATTTTTAAAATCTGAAGGGGACGGGAGTTGTAGCAAGGAGATTGATCACTGACAGAGAAGAGAAGGCTACAAGCTGATCCTATACTCTTATTCAAATTCATGAATAATTTTCACTTGTACGAATTGCCCCTTGAAGTCCATAGCACTTCTTATGTGAGGCAGGATCAGTCATGCAAATAAAGGTTTACCGGACGAGGATCTAGGATGTGTTATTACAGGGTCATTTCCTGATACAGTCTTGGCTTTTTTACTTCTTGCTCACTAATTTTATAGGTTCTATTCTTCTGCCAGAAGAGGTTGTTACATCATTAATAATGGAGCTTATTATTGCTTTTAATATTTGAATTATATCTGAAAAAGCTTGAAAGGTGTATTCATTTCCTTAGGAGCATTAAAATTAAAAGATGCTAGAGTCTTTGAGTTATACTCTGTATAATTTTAAAATAATTTTGGCATTTTTTCCCCTCTGGCAACTGAAGCCTTTAACCTTATGGGACTCTGATTTACAGTGACACCACAGTCTTTTCAAAGGCAACATTATTATGTCACCGGTACTGAAATGGTACAGTCAGAAACAAGCAGAAAGTAATTAAGGGACAAAATTATTACAGTAGAGCAGACTTGACCCAGAGACCAAGGACCATATCCTGCTTGCTTTACTTGAACAAATAGTCCCATTGCATCTCATTCAGATGTGCAGCACTAGCATAAACCCAGAAAAAAAGCTCACATGAAGTCACCACTGTAACTGAGATTAGAATCTAACTGAGACAGAATTATGCATGTATATGTAGAGGGAGGAAGAGATTGTCCAAAATATTCATTTAATTTGAATATGTATAGGAAGGGAATGAAAGTGTTGGGCCAAATCCTGCTCTCATTTACATTAATGCAGCCCCACGAAGTCTGTTGAGAGTAGAATTTGATGTGACATTAGCACAAACTAACTTTTACGTTTGCCAGATTCTTATTTGCTCACAGCATGTGGCCGGCCAGAAATATAAATAAATCAAATCTGTTTCTAGGAAGAATCCAGCAATCCTTTGAAACTTTCCTTCTTTGCATTACAAGAAAAGATGGGGTAGAAAAAAGGGGAGAGGATGGAGGGTTACATAAATGAGAGCAGGTGCGGTCGTGCAGAAGTAACTATTCAGCATATGTAAGTGCAGTTGGAAAATCATTGTCTTGCAGAGAATACTTGAAATTGGTCCCTAATGGCCTTGGTTTTTGTCATATGGTCTTGATTATCAGGCTAAAATTGCATTGCCGATGCCTTTAGTGTGAATGAGATGGATGAATAATTATTACGTGCGCTGAATACCTTCTGCAAGGAGGAACCAGGACATCCCCTGGTCACTGCAGCTACCATTTCACCTTGCTGTCAAGAAAACTGCAAGTGGCCAATTCATCACTTCCTTATTGTTCTTAAAATATATGTTTATAACAATAAACGCTCATACCTGCACTAAGAATGGGCAATGCAAAACCTCAGTATTGTGAGGAATAATTGCGAGACTCAGTTATTTCTGGCACTAAGAGGGTGCAAACCCTAAGTGTTTTATCCTCTTTCTAAAGACTGTGCTTTATCTTTGCATTCATGCAGATCTCTGTGACTATATTAAGGAGCAAGATAAGTAGTAAATTATTCTAGTAGTAAAGTATTCTAGTAAATAAAATAAGCACATACAAGATACCCCAAATTAGTTTTGGCCTCTGTTCAGAAATGAATTACCATCTTTTTCCTTTTTAGCAGTTAAAAAAGGGCTCGCACGCTGCCTTACTTCCCTCGGCCTACCTTTGTCTCCATTACCAGTTACTACTACAATAACAGAAGTAACAGTAATGAGGTTAACAAAAAGCTTATTGGTAGCACTAAGAATAAGTCTCTGTGGTATTGAAAAGATCACTCTAACCCCCACCGGCCCCTCCACAGAAAGGAAAATGTGATGGTAAGGTTCAGAACCACTACGAGATTCATGACCATGACCATGCTGCTCGTTCATCACCTGAATATTTATGTTAAATCATGGCTGGGTGTGACTGCTGCTTACTCTCTGTGCAATCCTTTGCAATACTGGCAATTAGTTATGGGATCCACGAGTTCCTAAATGATGCAGGTTGAGCTTCCTCATAGCCACAAATAGAGCACAACAGCCTGCGCTTCCTCTTGGCGTGTGATCAGAAGGATTGCGTGTGTGCAGGGTACAAGTGTTTCAGGACAAAATTTCCAGTGTCTGCAGGTATTTCTAATTAATTGCTTGATGCCATTTGCCATTAAAACCCTAATGAAGTGCCTAAAAACAGTTTTGATTAAATGATCAGACAATCACCCCAACTATTCAGGTCTACCGATTATCTCTTACCAGTTGTTTTAGCAGTGACTGCCTATTATGGACCTGAAAAAATATATGTGTATAGCTTAAATTTGAAGAAAAGGAAGAAAAAGATAATAAAAAATCGCATTTAAGATAACGGGGTTTAATCACGTTTTAGTATCTTCTGTCAAATTCTCCAAATACTTTTCTTGCATGAGTAAAATAATCGTTGCGATACATTTCCCTTGAACTTCATATTCTTTTATACCTGTTTTACAGATGGCTACACTCAAGCGCAGTGTATCTCTATGTTCAAAACAAAACATGTAGCTAAGTCAGGTTAAATATGATCTGGGTGATGACTGATCAAATTAACAACTGGAGTTAAACTGAAGAGAAGCCTGAAATGAAGCACAAGCTGCTAGTCTCAATTCTCAATTTTCTCCCATTAGCTATCCCAGTAAGATATCCCAGCTGGCCCAAAGTAAGAAGGCTTTCTTTTCCCCCAGAGTACCCAAAGCACCTAAGGAAAAGCCAAGTGACCTGCTTAACGTAAGTGCCAGAACAGGATGTGAGGATTTGGACTTCACTTCACTCAAGCTCCTATGTAACCCATGAGCGCACTTGCAGCAAAAGTTGGGTAGCAGCCTGGCCCTGCTTGTCTTTTTAAACTCAGTAAGATAGGCATCACTCAAGTGCAACTGAACCATTGACTAATCAAATCACCTCAAGGAAGATCTGATGGTGGAAACCAGATGTTCTGAATTTTTTTGGAGACGTAGTCTGTACACCTAGGTAGGATTCAAGTGATCTGAATCTTCCCCAGAGCGCCTCATTCATTTCTGTTGATACTGATTTGCATTGGAGCAGCCTCTGGCTTTTTTGAAGTACCCTTTTAAAAGGCATAATCTGTTCAAATAGTGGACATCAGTCTTAATCTGGGATTGTGATGGACTTTTTTGTGATTGGACTTTTTAGGATCTCACAAAGGTCTCAGACACATTCTGTATCACGCAGTGTAGCAAAAGGTCATGTATTTTTTTACCTTTCTGCCCTGCAATCACAGAGCTGCTGCAGGGTGTTGCCAAAGTTCACAGCTATGAGGGTGCAAAGAGTTACTGTCTATCCATGCGTGTTGCTTCCTGATGAACGGTCTTTGGTAAATTCACACTGTGCCTCTTAGTAAAAATTAATGGAGTCATCTTGCTATGAATAAAATTCTAACTGTAGCCATCAGGGATATTATTATGTAAAAGGATGCTATTGATATTAAGAGGGAAAAAAAAAAAAACCCAAACAAAAAACCTGGAGGCTAAAATTTGGTACTTTATCATGTCCTAGGGTTTTCTTTTAACTTTCTTTTCTAATTGAAAAAGCTAAATTGATTGAAGCATTTGAGCCCTGAGTTAGCTTTTAAAAAAAGAAACAAAAGCTGAAAATGGCTCAGCGAAGCAACTCAAATGCTATCACAAGCTAGTGAGATCAATAAGCTAGGAAAAAAAAAAGGAAGAAGAAAAGTTTTTGAGTGACAGTGTAAAAATGGGAAATCTAAATATATCTGTATCGTTGCGTTTTGCTCCATTGTGTATTGCATAAAATACACTTCGGCAGTGTGTTTCCATGCAATCTAGAAGGTGATTTATTAATAACACTGAATTTGTGTTTATGTTCCAAATTGTAAACTACATTTATAGCAATATTTCTGTATTAAGGTATTAATGCTAGAAGTGCTACCTAAGCTTAACTTTACCAATATAACTCAAAATGTAGTTTATAGTGCTATAAATAGTAACATTGATATTGACACTTATAGCAGCATCCAACTCCCTGGAAAGCTGTTTCTGATGCTAAGTGAAAATGCAGGGAGCTGACAGTGTATTTATACATACCAGGGAATACAAATAATACTTCATAGTTCTCATTGTTGAGGTTCCCTTGTGCTAAAGAGTATTTAAGTATTTAGTGGCATTGCCAAATATTCCAATTTAAAAACCAATGTTTGCATGTATTATTAGATACATGTTATTATTATTTATAATAATGCTAACCTCATGCATAAAAAATTAAACAACAGGCATAATGCCTGTTACCTGTTGTTGGGGACTGATCATTCACGATGGTCTTTGACTTTGTTCCTTGCCTGTTTTTTCGGAGTCTTTTGGATTTTCACTAGAGGTCTTCTCACATCTCTGAAACATCTGGGAATTACAACAAAGACTGTTGACTTCCCCAAACCCTCCTTTAATTGAAGCGTCTGTGATAGGGAGCCACTTAATGGCTTCACCTCTCCTCCTGCAATAGCTGTTGTATGCCTAACTTTCTCTATATTGTTTAAAGAAAGGAGGAGCAAAGAGGATCATCAGTTCACCAAAACCTGATTTTGACTATTTTGAAAGTATTAACAAAGTTAACCCAAATTTTTCCATACTTTTCATTTAGAAGAACATCTGACAGGTTAGATCTTTTTAAAAGTTTGTGATTGACTGTCGCCTCATTTTAGGCAGTAGCTCAAAGCACTCGCTCAGGACATCAGAAACACAAATCCAATTCCTTTCTCTTTCTCAGGGTCTTGAGCTCCATTCTCAAGAGAAGGCCCTACATACTGTGTGTCTGAAAAAGAAAATTTCTGAGGGTTGCGTATAACAATCTGTCCAACATGCAACTTCTAAAAAAATTATCTGCTGAACTGCAAAATGAATTATTCTCACAGCCTTTCACGCTGACATTTTTACTTGCAGCTTGTGGCATAAAAGGGCTTATGTAATTTTTGGCTATATTACACATGCTGAGTATAGCAAGGATGATGTTTTGTGGTTTAGAGTTCCAGGTTTTATTCTCAGCACTCCTAGAGGATCACTGTTCAAGTATGAACAAGTTTATTTCCTGCCTTGTTTTCCTCATTTCTAAATTAAATATGATTGCTTCCTTTAATGATACCTTACATAAGCATTGTATATTTTGGATTACTGTTGGCCTCATGAGAGGTGCTCAAAAGTATGAACTATTTTATCTAAGGTGGATATGTCTATTATGAGTGTATGATGTGAATGTGTGCGTATGTGTATGTTTTGTACTAGAAGCATATATCTATTATAGGTTTATCTAGGTTTATGATGCATGAATACTATGGTGGAGAGTACCAAATGAAATGCCCTTACTTGGATAATTACTACCATGCCATAGTATTCCCTTTTAAAAGGGTATTCTGTCCTCCTTAACCGAAGTTGAAGCTATTCACTTATGTGAGCCAAATTATACCTTCATAGAGTATTTGGTACTTGTGTCAAACTGACTTTATGATTTTCTCAAACAAATTGTGGTCCTTAGCACATTTATTCACTGGAGATGAGTTAGAATTGAAGGATCTGAACGTCCCACGTTGACCTGAGAGGTGTAGGCCCCTCTGAGATTAAGAAAGGTGAGAGGATCCGCTCTCTGTAGACCTCCTTCCTTAAGTTCCTGCATTTGACTTCTAAGCTCTTCTGCTCCTGTCAGAGCATGTTTTTAGCTGGGGAGCAATGGGGATGATTCAGAGGGGATGCTGTATGTGAGCAGAATAGCGAAGGTGAACACGAGTGACCCAGCACAAAGATCAGGAAATAGCTGTGAAATCAGGGCTAGGAGCACATGTGGGTTTTTTTTTTTTCAATGCTGTGGTTGTGCCCAAATCCCCAAAGTCTCACTGAATCCTAACCAGTTCACTATCTCATTCTTCTTTCTTTTGCCAAAACTTTTAAAACTTTTTGCTTTTTTTCTTTTTAAGAATTTTTAAAGGAGTAGTAAATAACTGCTCAGTTTTATCAAGCCTGATTCCTCACAATACATCTATTAGGACATTGGCAGCTGCCATTGTAAAACGAGGTTACAGCAAATGTCCCTTTCTGCAGTCCAGGCGAAAATGACAGTGGAGATGTTGGTTTCATGATTTTTCACAGTTTCCAGCTGTTGATATCTGGGATTCTAATTCAGTGCTTTATATTCTGAAAGTAACTTCTCACTTTGGTCCACCAGAGCCCATGTTTGGTGTCTCTTGCCTAATGTAGGTTGTGGCCTTCTCAAGCTTTTCCCCGAGGTGACTATAGGTTGGTAGATTTTTGTCTATATTGGACACCAGTCAGTATACTTTATGCTTTGTTGCAACAGTGTGTTACAATAAACAGAAAGATAGCTTGTCGTTTTGTAGCTCTGTGCCTTTATCTGTCCACGAAATAACAGATTAGTGTATTAAAACACGCTCAGAGAATGCACACTGGGTTTAGAGTATTGCACTTCTGCTTTACATTTCATTTAAAATACCTTTTAAAACCATTTCATACTGTATTCATGAAACATTCTAGCAAATACTCTTGCAACAAGACCAAAATCTTTCAGAAAGGTTAGAAATATGCTTTTCAGATTATCTGGGGTTTATTTATTATTTTTTATTTTCTTTTTTTTGTTTTTTTTTCTTCTTTGTTCTGTATTCCCTAGTTTAATTAGACGCCGCCTCCTCTTTTTCCCTCAGGATTCTTTACTTCCTTTCTGTAGCAATTTGTGATTTACTGGCTCATTTGAACTCTGGTTTTCTTTACAGTTAAAAAAACCCCCATGTATATTCAGATTTGTGACTGTGTGATTAGTGTATGGGAATAAGGTGGGAACATAAAACTAAGAAAGCAAGAGAAAAAGACTGGTCCCAGTATATATGGCAACTGCTATGTCATAGCTCTGTTATTTATTTGTCTGAATAATGGACAAATGGCAAAACTCCCATTGATTCCGGTGGGAGCAGAAGTTAACTTGAAATGAGCAGCTTTCCTACATGTCTAATATTCTGAGGACTCAGGTGTTAATTTGTGAAGAAAGATCAACACAGATGGGAAAAGTTATAGCTTGTGGAAGAATAGCTGGTTGAAATGCAGATCCACACAGTAAGGGCCTAATCTGCTTGATGCTACATACTGACTTCAATAAAAGTCAGGGCCCTTGCAGGAATCCAAGCTAAATGATAGTAAAGAATCTAGATAGAGTCTAGACAAAGCCCCTCACTGGTGTGAAATTGTGTGTGCATATAACCTTCCACATACAGATTTGTACATATGTTTCCTTAGAATAAAACGTTAATAAAAGGAAGATGGCATCCGGGAAGACAAAGCATCCAAGGCAACCCATCTGCACTCTTGTCATATGATAGACTCGAACAAACCTAAAGCTGCCAATACAACTGCTCAAGAAGTATGCCAAGGGAGCAGATGCTACCTCTGCAAGGATATTTTCCAAAGTTTGGCATTCAGGATCTTGCGATTACCGTCCAGAGAGGAAGAAGTGAGGAAGGGAAGTGGAATGATGTGGCCTTGGCACCTCCCGGTGTCAGCTTGCCTTTCACATTCACTTGAGTTAGGTCTTTTCAATTCTTTCTTCTTCTGCCTAAGAGAGGCATCTGGTGTGGAAGGTAAAAAGGAAAACAGCTATGTATGAAAGTAGAATACTGTGAAACTTGATGCTACCTTTAAAATATTTATTCAAAGGCAAATTCATGAATGTATTTAGATTTATGATGCATAATCATGTTTGGGTTAGCAAAAGGCCCACAGAGGTACTGAATAAATCTGTGATACCAGAAGCCAGTGGAGTTTTTGTGAACTCGAGTGGTTGGAATAGAAGATTGTTATGATTTTTAGAGAGCAGCCTGAAAACGATGCCTTTTGGAGAAGAGCAGGTCCTGTAGCACCTGTGTTCATTCACAAGGCTGGTGCATCCATTCAGAGCACTGCACGGGTGGCGGGTGAGCCAGCGTTGGTACGGCAGGTTCAGTGCACCTCTGAGAAACAAGGAACTGCTTTTGTGCAAAGTCTTGCACACCAGCAAGACCAGGCCATGGCAGTGAGCCGTCGCGGCATGTGCAGAGGCTCCTGTGGGACGCGGTGTGAGAAGTGGGGAGAAGCGGTGGCCGCCGTGGTGCCGCTGCTAGCACCCGGTTTGGTAAGCTGGCGTTAGTGGTCAGCACCACCCACAACCAAATACAGATCTGAAAAAAGAAAAATTCTCTATAGAATCATTTAAATGTTTCTCATTGTTTTCATTCCCTCAATATTACTGATTGTAAAGGGGCATCGTGAGAGCCAGCAGGTCTGTATTCAGGCACTCGGCTTTTCTAGTGACCTTCAGCATCCATGTTGTTATGCCTGACACTAGGCCGTATCTGCGAAAATGTCCATTCTCTGAGCTAATCCGAGAAAACACAAACATATCCAGCCACTAACAGTCTCTGTTTCCAAAGGTTCATAGTTTCTTCCAGGCTCATGCTGATAAATAATGTTCCAGTGATTTCTTTAACATGAGAAATTGCTCCTTGAGGCCACGCTCACAGTTCTTATCAAACTTATTTGGCTTTTGGACTAAGTAGGCTTTTAATCAAGCCCCACCAGCACAGGCACTAGTAAGTGCTGACCTGTATTTTGTTTGAGGGTTGGAAGAGGGGGAGAAGGAGGCAGGCTAAAACCCGATTCCCGAGGCTCATCCCCGCTGAGCCGTGACCGCCCGGCGCTCTCCCCGTGCCGCGCCTGAGCCTTTGCTCCCGGCCCCTCCGAGGAGAAGAGGGGCGAGTGAGGGAGGCTGGGCTGGGCCTCCCGGCAGCTGGCGGCCACCCGAGGAGGAGGGGAAGGAGCCCCAGCGTCAGGAGGAGGGCCCTGCCTTTCCCGCCCCGCCGTGCTCACGCGCAAGCGAGCTCGGTGTTTTTGTACAGCGGCATTTGCCCTCTCCTGCTGCTGGACGCCACGAAAGGTCATCCGAAACGATCTAAATGCATCGTTTCCCTGGTGTGAAGGATGCAGTAGAGAACCTTTGGCTGAAGGCGGTGCTTTTTTCTGTCGTGCGAGCGTTGCCTTTGCTGTGTTAGTTCCTGCAGGCGAGTACTGTCGCCGGGGTTGAAATCGGGCTCGGACCGCTTTCTGTCGGTGCAGCAGCCCCCAGTGTGGCCCGGACCCTTGCTCACAGCCCTGGAGTGACCGTCTCAGGTGTGAATTCTCTGTCTTACCAGGTGCAGACCCAGGGACCGAAACCTTGGTCTTACTGGCTCTACACATCCCTGGAGCATCGCAGAAACACCCACCAACAGTCCGCCAAGGAAGAGGTTTTATGCTGGTTTTGGCAGCATTCGTTTGACTGGGGGTTAGCAGTGTCCTGAGCAGAAAACCACAGTACATGAATCTCATTTGCTAGGATTGAAATATAGCAGCCAAGGCAGATCATCCTGTCTCGCTGTTTTTATGTGTCCCTGAGTCTAAAGTCATTTTTAAGATGTGAGTAATGCAATTTCTTGCATCTTTCATTTAATATGCTGCTTGGTAAACAGTGTTTTAGATTAGTATATTTGTAATTTAAATGAAGACAATACATCAAGTCAAGTCAGAAAAGAAGGAAGAAGTTTAAGGAATGATTGATGCCTCTTTCAGCATTATGCCCTCTTCAAAAAGAAAAAAAAAAAACAAGAAAAAACATAAGGAGAGGGAAGAAGTGGGATTATTGAGGATCTAGTGGGGTAAGGGAGAAAGAGAGAAACTGTTGTTCATGGGCAGAAATATACTATTTTTAAAACCACAGTCAGCTCTGATAGCTGAATCTGTTTTCTTCAAGCGCACTAATAAATTCTGCCTAATTCATTTTTTATTCTCTCTTGGGGTCTGCTTGCAGATTTGCCTCAACAAAGGAAGCATCATGTTACTTCTTTTAAATAATTGATGGCTCTTGGTCCAAGCCAGCTTGAAGGAAATTCAAAAATAGGTACTGATTGAGTAAATACCCTGCGTCCCCTCCCTGCCCGCACCCCCATCCCTTATTTATTTTTGCAGCCTGGGTGAGTGGCAGTTGCCGATGATGTCATCGAAGCTTTGGATACACCCAGCACTTAGCAGCTCTGATTTCATTTATGTATTTATTTATATTTAAGAAAGGAGAAGCTGTTAATTGTAAACTGTCTGATGGAGCTAAGAGCTCTTAATAAATCATCAGCAGTCTTGCGCCGTAACAACCAGGGTTGGACTTTAACTGCGGTTGGAACGGGTACCGAGAAAGGCAGACTTTCATGTATACGCTCTCCTTTTCGCCGGGGGATGTGGTCTTCTCAGGGTACCCGTGGATCAGTGGTTCCCATCGTGTTGGTGGTTTGCAGGCTTTGTCATGCCGCCTCTGACAGCAGCGTTGTTTCCATGGAATAAGTCGTTTCACTGGGCAGCACAGATTTGCCGAAGCTCTGTGATGTCATTTTTAAAGGCGCACCCTTTATAATTTGCCCTTTAAATTATTCAAAACCAGAGTGGTCTCAATTAACAACAACAAAACCCAGCAATAATTTTTTGATGTTTTTCTCCCTTTTTTTAGCTAGCGTTGGAGAGGCAGCGTGGTCTTTTTCTACTGTTTTTACAGCAAATATTGCCACAGTAAGGACAGTTTTGGTGTAAAATACTGCATAGAAGAAAATAGTGGAGGAGATTTGATCTAGTGAGTTTTGCATTCATACTCTGATTTGTAGTCCACCTGACTTCATGCCTCCCCAGTTTTGATAGCAGTGAGCTAAAGGACCAAAGGAAAGTTAGTGGAAGGTGGCTTCTCTGTGAAATCTCTCTTAGGTTTTCTTTGTAAGGTATATCGTCATTTTGTAACGTTACTTACACAATGTTGCTGAAGTAAGTGATGCTCAACTATAAAAGGGGCTGATGTTTGTAGAAGAAAATGGGGAACTTTTTTTTTTCCCAAACAGGAAAGTCCTACAGTTCATCTCGATAAAATATTTTAATGCGTGAAACCAGCACTCACCTAGTAAATAACAAAAGGTCTTCTTGACCTTGCAGCATTACGTGGGCACACATGCCATTCAGCTGAACTACTCTAATGTCCAATACATTGGAGAAATTGTCAAGTATTTCCTCTGATGCCATGCTTGTGTCACCCACGCTTGCTTGGTGTTCCTCTCTGCCTGCTAACGGCGCTCAGGCCATGGAGCAGTTTGAGTGCCGACAGCCGTAGCGGGATCAGGCCAGGCCTTTCCAGCTGGGAGAGCAGAGCACCATCAGGGGCATGTCCACATCAGTAGGTGCAGATGGACTGGAGTGGGCTGAACGTGGTTTGGCTCTGGTCTGGAAGCCATAGAGCTATTTAATGCGATGCTGTCATCAGGCTAATACTCTTATTGTGTATTATTAGTAGCGTTAGATCTAGAAGCTCCAGTATGAAGATTGATCTGTCAGGAGTATGCCATATATTTTGCATATTTATTGTCCTCTCTTATCTCCTGTAAATTGAGTATCGTCTTCAGTAAAGTAAGCATTGTAAGGGCAGATAATCTGATTTTCAAAGAAAGCTTTCTTTGAGAAATGGAGTGATGGAGCCAGTTCTGTGTATTTCTCCTCTTCCCCTCCAGAAATGGACCTCTGGGGTCTGTATTAAGGAAACCGTAGCATTTAGGGGGTCAACATGGAGACATGAGTTCACTGTTTCTGAGGCATTACAATCATAGAATGAAACTTGAAACAATAATATCAAAAAATGCTTGCCAAAGCGAGGCATACAATTGCATATTTGGATATCTGCAGTGTCCTGTACTCTGAGTAGTTCCTCTGACCAACGTGGTGCACAACGATGTGTAAGAGGTTTTTCAAGTGATGCATACGCATTGTATAGAAGTGACTGCAGTATTTGGAAACTTTTCTTCTGTGTGCTGCAAAGTTTGCACACGAATTTAGAGATTCTTCAAATTGTCTCTTTATCTGTCAAAAGGACACGTAAACAATTAATTTGGTGATGGGAAAAGCTTAAAACCAGCACACTAGCTCACTTTGCGTGTTAATACAGTCTTTTGCCATAGAGGGAAGTCAAAGACTTGCTGAAGGCATAGCATACTAAGGTATATCTATTAGTGTGTGCTTAACTCTGTTGCCTGGGAGCTTTTATTAAATGCAATGGCCAGGAAAATTGACCTCACATTTTGTTTGTTTTTTTTTTTTCTTTTCGGGTTGGATCCCGACTCAGATCACTTACATGTACAAAGCTGGCAATTTACTGATTTATCAATGAAAAAACCACTTAGTTGGAAAAAAAGGGAAAACCTTGCAATAACATCATTGGGCTTTGAAATATAAGCTGCATCAGAGGATAAGAGTATGTTATTGGGTGTAATAGGGACCCTTCTATCCATGAATGTAATGCCATATAACAAATACATGAGACAAAGTAAAATCAGTTTCTCTGATGGCTGGACTCTCTGGTTATAAAACGCTATTGCAAATATTCTGTTTAGGAAGGGAAGCTAAAAGCCTCTCAAGGGTACATAGAAAATGCTGGTCCTGAATGTATAAATGGACACATTTTAATCCTTAAGTTATTAATTATTACTCATGATTAATTGTAATTATTTTATTACTACTCCAAACCCTTGGGTCAAATTGCACACTGAAGTCTGTAAGAAATTTGCTGAAGAATGTCTTGATTTGGTATGTTATCATTATTATATTGAATATTGGACATTATCAGTTGCACTAAAGAGACCAACTGCTATCATGCCATCAAATTACAGGATATATTTGGGTTGCAGGCATAACTCCATTTCTTTCAGTGTCATCAGATAGAACTGTAAAGCTAATGCACAAAGGGAAGGGGAAATAATCCCTTCACCCACGAAGACATAAATTAAATGTTACCCCACACTAAAAAATGTAACCCTAAATGAACCTTACATTCAGGAAAGTTCAGTGCATACATTCAGTACATACGCTGAGTTCAAGGGGATGGCAAGTACTTTCACATTAGTCTGTTTTATTGAGGATTTTCCAGTGGAAAAGCTTGGCACCCTCCTCCCTCTGGCCAGCCCTACCTTCCGACTGTCTCTCTCTGCTCAAGTAACCAGAAGAATCTTTTTCTTCTGAACATATAGCTCGTAATATACATAAAAGCAGAGTTTGCTTTGATCCTGACAGCGAAATGTTTATTTTTAAACTCGGACTGGGCTGTTGTCCAGCAATGCTCTTTCCTTTGCATCATGCCCTGGGTTTGAGCTCTGCAGCCCGTCTGGGTGCAGCTGGACCTGCTGCAAGAGGGACCTGGCTTGATGGGTCCTGCTGAGCTCCCTCCCTCCCTCTCCCCCCATTCCTCCTCCTCCTCTGGTTTTGAAATTCAAATTGAATGCAATTTTCAGCTCATTTGAGCCAGAATATACTCTTGCTGAGCTTCAGTGGCTCTTAAATTCAAACTCGCAGGAGAAAACAGATATCATCTGTCACCGAGGGTGGGAAAGGGTGTCCTCCCCACATTTTATTCATGGGAGGCAGGGCTGCACTGACTAATACCAGTCTTTCTGACTAATCACTCACTGGCAAACTAATCAGCTAATCGATGCGACTGGTTTCTTGTAGTTTGGTCTCCTTTTGCAGGGTTTTTTTGTATTTCTCCAGCCTATTTAGTATTTACATTTAATGTCCTAGAAGTGCCCTAGCTGAAACGCCTGTGTTCACATTTGACTGTACCTGCTCATTTCTGGTCATGTTGTCTCCATCACAGACTATTCCCTTTAAAGAACTACAGATGGAAATGCCCGAAATTGGATAGTTGGCAGAGGAGAGGCGAGGGGAGAGAGATTTTAAAAAGAAACTTAAAAAACGGAAAGGCGCAAAGGGAGAAAATGTGTTAAATGCATTAGTTGTTGTTATGTCAGTGGGTTTAGGACCATGTATGTCTGTGGGGTACATACCATAGCTACTTACTCTATAAAACCTGTTTCACATTAATACATGTGCCAATATCTCATGAGTCACCTCATGGCAGGTGGGAGTCCTGCTAGAAAGTGAAGAAGAAATACAACTCCCTATTTTGCCTTACTGCTTTTTTTTTTTTAAATACTATTGTTTAAATATAAAAAGACTCTTGCAAAGAGGACCAGCTCCTGCTTTTATTGCACTCCTTTACAAACCCCTCTTTCATTTGGTGAAAATAGCATTGGTTTGGAGATCGGCAAACTACCTTCAAAAGGAAATCTTGCAAGAAACAGCAATTTGATAGGTGTAAGGGCAAAACTAAAGTACAATCTGTGCTGGTAGAGAAAATAGGTTACTTAATCTAACAGCATGATAGCATTTTAATGCTGCTCTGAGCAACATCAGCCTGTTACTGGCAAAAATCCACAACCTGAATTTGTAGCAAAATCTACATGCCGTAAAGGATGTCAGAAATAGTCGGGACATCTGCAAATGGTGGGAAGTATTAAAGTCAGACTGCAAATAATATCAAACACCATGCTGGTCCCTCAGTTGTTTTATATGCTCTAAAGCCTTGACATATTACTAAACGTGGCTTAGGGTTGGAAACCTAGTATTCTGCAGCTTTCTTGGTGCCTGTTCTTTGTTCCTCGTACTGGACAAGGGTTTGCGTACACTTTGGGCCCCATCCTGTAAACAATTTTGTATTTGGTATGCTAATGTCACCCAGGGAAAACAAGTTGTAATTCCGTCATTACTTTATCAGATGCTCGAAGATTTTTTTCTGCTAGTACATTCCCTCCTTCCATCTGATGGCATAAAACAGTACTCAGCAAAATAAAGATGCTTAATAACCTTGTACAAATAAACTGAAATTAAACTTTGTGACAATATTCAGTTGTCACTTTGGGCATAGTAAGTACTTCCAGTCTAGTGTCTTGTAACCCTTAAAAAACCACATTTTTGACGTGGGCTGAGCCAAAGCGATGATACTGGCAGTCAGCTGGCCAGTTCGCAATACCAGAGACAGATGCCTTGCACAGAAGCCAGCGCGCTGTTATGGCAGAACTTGTGCATTTTCTATTAGAGAGTCACTGGCAAAAAGCAGGGATGAGAAAAGAGAGCACCGTTAGTGCGTGTTAGGAGTAGCCCAAGCTCACCTTTGGGACTGGGCCCCTTCACGACACAGTTTAGAGACCTGTATCTGGATCACTGTGGGGTTTAGAGGGGTGACAAGCACGCAACTGCCAGGGTAGCAGAAATTGATTTCCAGTGGTCTTTGTGGTCGTAAACGTTAGCCCTGGTGCATTATAGTTTCCGAAGCATGGGATTTTGGAATCTCTTTTTTAATTAGGCAATTAAATTCAGGTTAAGCCCTGTTTTAGGCACCTCGGTGCCTCTCTGAATCTTCTCCTTTGTCTCCAGCAGCTCTGTTAGATGTTGACACTGACCTGCAAAGCTGGTACTACAAGTCCTTATAAAGAAATCTGATATTCCTATGGAAGTTATGATGATGTATGTAAATCAGCTGCCATATCCACAGTCATCTCTTCGGCTGAAAAAGAAAGGCAAATCATTTCGTTGGTAGCTGCTGAAACCGTCAGCTGCACTGTCATTAATACTCTACCCTCTTTCCTGGAAACTCAATATGTCAGCTACCTGATGTACCCTTCCTCTTCCAAGAATACATCTTTCCATTCCTTCAAATTCTTCTTGAGCTGGGACCTCCCATCTGTCAGTTTATTGTTCTTCTTCTGGCCCATTAGTTTTTCCTCCTGTTCTTTTTTCATAGCCTCATGTTTTTTATAGAGTTTTATCATGTGCTAATGACCAGAGTATCTGAGCTCCTTCTAGGAGCATATAAAGCGATGTGTCCAACTGCTGTTATGCCTTTTTCTTTCCTCTTCTGTCTTGTGGAAAGAACAGTGGGAGGTAAAGCATTAGGTTTTGAATTTTTTATATTGCTGTGATATATACACCTACACTGTCACAACCCTGGTCACTCTCTGCCTGTAAGGCATCCCCTGGACTAGCCTGTTTGGACTTTGGTGCTGGATCTGTTCCTCAGGGAACTGTCCAGATTTCTTTCGCTGCTCTCTAGGAAAAGACTCTCCATGTGGTGTCACTTCTCTGAAGCAGATCTTCCTGGTCCCTCTCCGTAGATGCCATTGCTGGACTTTCTTGTTCCACACCCCCTACTCTTGTCTTGCTGCTTAACCCTGACGGTCCCAGAGATCTTCCGTCATCAGTCCCCTCATCTATAATTTATCCTTCAGGGGCCACACGGCAGCTGAAGTGCTTGCACACAACCTTCATGCTGGGATTTGTATAATAAAAAGTGTTTTGCTTCCTAGCGGTACAAGAGCCATAGAAATCCAAGTGGAATAAGAAGTGCCTGCCTCCTTGCTTTGGTGGATCTCCTGGATCTCACCCCTCCCTGGCACTTGCCCTCCTTTCAGCCCACAGCTGTCTGTCTTGATTTGTGGTTGGCCCATATGAGAAGCTTTCTGTTGCAGAAGGAAGCAAAACGCTGGTTGATGTCAGCGGACATTGTCATCAATGGGATTTTTACTTAAAATAAGTCTCTGCAACTCGCCTTTTTGTTGTAGCAGATACTCCTGTACAACTATCATATTACTAAAAGTAGCAGTTGCACCTGTAAGCTTTCCGTGTGAGTAGACGCTTGTGCACCTGAGGAATCCTATTAGAGATTTCCACGTGAGGAAGAAATGACTGGACTGCAAATCACAAAACTCCTAAAATTGTTGTCCTATCCTGTAAAAAAACCTGTTGGTGTGTCTATGTGAGTTTTGCATATGTAGGTGTGTATATCTATGGAGAAAGACATACGTTTTATGGTATCTCCTAAATAGCAGATTACTTGTTGCTATTCAGAGGTTACTGGGTGACCTGCAATTCCCGCTTGATTATAACATGCTCAACAGAGATCACAGTTTCAAATGAATAAATAACTGCCAACCAAGCTGAGAGTGTGGTACTGAACTTGTAATCAGGTTTTGCATTCTAATTTCATATCTACTTTTAATATTACATATGCTAATCCTTCTGATTGGTGGTTTTTCTTCTTTATCATTCTCTATATGTTTTTTATTTGTTTCTTTCTTTATGGTGCTTTGAGAAATTTAGTAGCGTAGGATCAGAATTGTTCTCTTTGAAATTATCTTTAAAACTACTATTGACTTTAACAGGATTAGTGCTCATGTTAGGGGGCCTGAGAAAATGGTCTTACAGCACACACAGCATCTGATGCCTAAATAACAAACCTTGTCAAGCCAACTATTTCCCCGAGTCACGTTTTGTTCCGTCCTGGCACAAACCAGACTGGGACGACAAATTGTATCACCAAGGAGGCATGACATTAGCCTTGCGTATGTTTTCACTGGCCTTTGTATTGCCATGGCAACAATAGTTTTAATTATGGAAAGCCAAAACGATAACTTGTGTATCAGATGGGGCTCAGTTTTCCCTGTGGACAAAACTCTGATTAGCCATTGGAGACAAGCTTTGTATCTCGGTTTTCCTCCCAGGCTGGATTTTATTCTCTGCTTTAACGGACAGCTGTTGTGCTCGCGGGGTGAACTGGGAGGGGCGGCTGCCGGACGGTGGCCTGGCGGGAGATGAACTGACCCTCCTGTCTCAGGGGCAGCCCGGCGCCGTGGTGCTTCGTCTCCTTAAGAACAGTTCTCTCACTAAAGGACCGCCCTTGGCTTCCCTTTAAACCGCTGGAGATCTGCATATTTGGAAAAGCCTGGTGTGAAGTGATGTCTAATAATCGGCCTTGACAGCGTTCAAGATTGTGCTTGGGGGACAAACAAGAAGCTCCACTTCAGCAGTAGACAGGAAAATTCACAAAGCAGATCCACCTCCACATCCAGCTGTGACGTGGGAAATAAATATGTCTGCGTGGTAGGATGCAGGTCAGGAGTGGCTTTCTTCACAGTGGCAAGGGTGGTGTTCAAGTCACTTTTCCAAGATAGGGCGTGTGAGGCCAGTGACCAAAAATGTGTACGTTGCTCAGGGAACTCATACTGAGAAAGAAAGAAAATGGTTGATGTAAATCAGTGTCTTTTTTTTTTTTAATACAATCAATTATGTAGACTTCTAATGCATTCATTTCCTATTTTGGATGAATGGTGGCCCGTGGTGGTTATGGTAAGGCTGGTTCTGGGTTTGTGAACTTCCTGGCAGTGTTTGAAGAGCAGAGAGGTCGGTGAGGAGGTGGGACGTCACCTAACTTCTGGGACGTCACATAACTTCTTCTGGATCTTCTCTGACACGCTGACATTCCTATCGTGTGTTTTCCTGATGGCAGGTCTGAGGCAGCGTCGTCAAGAGGTTATGGCCAGAGATCATGAAATCACTGAGAATAAGAGTTGCAAGATCACACTGTTAACTAGAAATTCAATTATTCAAATGTGGTTCCAGACTGCAGGGGGCTCAGCAAGCATGTAGGCTAATATTTAGATTTGCTGAATCTCTAATCTCACTCCTTACAGTGTACAACAGTTTTTTTTACAACACAACCCCCTGAGCAAGTATTTCACTGGTGATTGTACTGCTGATTCACGTATAGTTTTTGAAATTTAAGAAGTCCTGCCTCTAAGATTGTGATTTTGGAATTTGGGATCATAAATTAAACCCTCTTATGAAAGAAAATAAGAAGTTTGTTGTTTTTAATAAGATTTTACGGTAAGTATGGCAACGGTAAGTCTGTCAGTCCCAGCTTTGCTGCACATGTATAGCTCTGTGCTTTGAGACCCTTGAAATGTCTGTTTTTAGGACATCAGCAGGGGGCTAATGAAAAGGCTTTGTTGATTTTAACGAATTGCAAGCCACTGTAGCCAAAATAAATATAATCTGCTTTTTGGATTAGTTGTCACACATGATTTTACCTACTAACAGTGATTAAAGAACCCTGGTGGACCAGAAGCATAGCTGTTCTCTGGTGACTCTTGCTAAAATAGCAATAAACAGAAGTAAATAAAGACTTAGGGCATTAGTTATCTTTAATAAACAGTGACACTGCATATAATGTTGGGGGGAGGCTTCAAAAAACTGCATCGTGTACAGCAGCGTCACTCTTTCTAGTGCAGAGAGCGTTGGTCATGTTAGATGGCTGGAAATGATGGCACCACCGAGCTGCTTTACTTGCATTACTGACCTGCAGTCCCTCTTCGAGAGCTGCCGACCCAGCTGGACACCTCGTGGAATCCTTCATCGCTCAGCCATTTTCATCCAGCAGCAGACATCGGAAACAAAGTTGAAAATGTCCGAAACTAGAGGGATTACAACAGGAAAATGAAGGGAGCGTTAATGGCTTGTGTAATTATGCAACCTCGGAACCACTGTAATTCCATCCGGTTCGTGAACAGAGGGCTGGTGCTGGTCTGTCCTACCTTAGTCTTTGTAAGCTGATAAAAAGAATTACCTGCCCCTGCTGACATCTTTTACCCCTGATATTTTCCCAGTAATCAAGGGTGGGTGGATTTTCCGATCCCCTTCACGTTTGTTGTGAGAGGCAACAATTACAGTTGATGGTATTGTACTAGTTCTTTGGACTCACTGTTGCTTTTAATCAGTGGGTAGAAGAAACAAAACAAATGAAAGCATGCTCTCTCTTCCGAGAGGGAATTGTTGCTGCAGTACTGAATGTTGGGAGCAATTTTAGGCCCTGTTGTAGGGGGAAAAACACCTTCCTGGGAGTGGCAGGGAATGGCGGAGTTTCCCAGCAGGAACACAGAAAGTTAGGGCTTTTGAAATAAAAAAAAAATCAAGGGATAGCAAAAAAAAAAGAGAAAGATTACTTTAGGGAAAAATCTTACCGAAACAGGGAGAGGGGCTGAGGTTTCTGAAGAGTCTTCAACTTGCATTCATCTGTCCCTAGTTGTACGCCCCTGGAAGGCACATGGCACTGTTCTACAAGGAGTTTATCTTTTACATGACAGCTAAAAAACTTCAAATTAATCAAGCAAATACCCTCCGGCTTTTTTAGAATTGTATAACTCTTTTTTGATATATGGAGTTAAATTCTTGTTTGGTGTTTTCGGTTAAGTTGTGCAGCAGTTACAAAACACTTCTGGCTTTACAGTCTATGGAAAAAATACTTTGACACCATGCTCAGGAAGGGAGTAAGACCCACCAAGGACCCATCCTTCTCTTGGCTGGCAGTCATTAGGCGTTTGGAGACTTGCCCGATGGTGTAATTCAAATCTTGACTGCATATCTTATTGGTTAAAAATAGGAGCCAACTCCAGCTCATCAGTTTTGCTAAGAAACTATTGATTGTGATTAGCAAGCTTAAAAATAATTACCTTGTGTGTTCATTGCTATCTTTGGACATACTCTCATATTCCTACTCGTACAGAAAGTATTGAGCAGCACAATAGGGCGATTTGATGACTAAGGTGTTACGTTGCGGGGGGGGAGGGCGGAGAAGGGTATTGAGCGCTTCTTAATTGTTCCATCTCCTGGTGATTAAACAAACACACAACAGCTCTACAGGGGCGAAAACCCACCGGCCTTACTGAAGGGTGCAAAATGAGCCATCCACCACCCCCTTGTTCCCATAGGGGCTCAGCCGTATATCCAGTCCTTCCCAGTTTCAGTCATCACTGTCACCACTCAGCTCTTCTGTGGCAGGAGCCACAAGCCCACCCAGCACCACAGGTGCTGCACGCTGGGGAGGAGTAAAACACTGATTTGCTCAGCACCTGGGGAAGGGGGGATGAGTTTCACCTGGGTTTTAACACCTAATTTAAAAGCCCGATGGTGCTGATTCATACCTGGTAGTGAGTTGACCCTGAATGGCTGACTTGGTTAACAATACCTGAAAACCTGTCTGTCTCTGGAAGTTGTTGTTCCTGCAGCAGGGACAGTTGCAGCAAGCAGCTGAATTTTTGTTACTTACAGCACGGTGTATTCAAGTGAACCAGCATCCGCTTCAGTCTGCTCAAGCCTAGGCTGCCTGCTGAGCATGTGAGAAGAGCTACCTATACCTGTCAGGCTCCTAATGCAGGTCAGTAGCTGCTTCAGAGGGCCATCTTTCCCAGGCTTTAACTCGTGAGCACCCTTGGAAAAGCCGATTTCTTGCCATGTTGTTGTTCTCTGTTGAGAGAGCCTGGGAAGAATAACCTTTCCATTTAAGTTTGGTGTCAGAAGTTGGATGATGAGAATGCTGTTGCATGATACTATGCCTGCAGAATCTCCCCACCTTGTTCTATAGGATTCGTATCCCCTATGAATGTGCCAGTAATTTCAAATCATAATAACCCCTAATGCTTAGTTTGGTTTTGCATTTTCAATTTATATTTCTCCTAGAGTTTTACTCTTGCATTGGTTTGGTGTGTACCAGGGTTACCCTCAGCAGGCACCTCATGTGCTGGCAGGGATAAGCATGATAACATGGGTTAGAATACAAATTATACAGGTGTTTTGCAACCATGGATGCTTATTGTGCCTATTAAACTGAAGTCTCATCGCACAACCAGATAGTGACATGTGGGCAGGCTGCAGGCAAGCTCTTCAGGCCATTCATAAGTCACGTGAAACTGTGAGTATCTGTTTGTGTGTCCAGGAAAGGGATTTGTCCCAGTTTTTTGTCTGTTAATGGTAGCTTTTGAAATTCATAGTTGGAATTTAGTGGGGGGAAAAAACAATTTCTTAAAGTGTTTGTTGGTGCAATGGTCTTCATATCAGGACAGGTGGGCGAAGTGAGTGCTGGGTCACACCAGCATTACTGTGCCTCGTGTGGGTTTTGGGTTTTGTGCTGCTTCAGGAATGTACAAAAACGAAATGCGAGGCTTCAGTATGTTAGCACAGAAACCGCGGGCAGGTTTGCTTTCCTTTGTGCTCTGGTCTGTGTTGGAGGAGGAGATGCAGACGGACTGCAGCTGCAGCTCTGAGCAGAAGTGGGGCTGGAGCAGGAGCCCTGCGGGGGTGGCTGAGGAGCTGGTGGACCTGGTGGGAAGGTGCAGCTCTCTTCCTCTCACTGGAGGACCCTGCAAGGGATGCTACAACAGCTCCAAAGAAGGTCTGGGCTGCATGGATAGAGAGCAGGTGATGGTACGGGATAAAACTTCACTGACAAGAGTTTCTGATAGCAGCTTTATGTGCTAAAGGTATTGTCATATGCTTTTTAAGACTTTCAAAGTGACTCTAAACCTGTGTACTGCAGTAATTTCTCTATAAATGCTTGTGTAAACTCTCAATAGGCTCATACACATAAGCCGTGTATTTCCAAACAATTTGCTTCAAAAATATTTGGGCTGAGTGAGAAATATTACTGAAAGCGCTATTTTTTTTCCTTTGTATTGAAAGGGGGTTAGACTTGAGCCCTTAAATTCAGCATCTTTTATTAGCATGATTCCAGGACTTGCAAGGATTTATATAAGAGTTTGAAACATTTAAAAACAAATGATACAACTGTAAAATTTGATCTGTTGGGCTGTAGCAGAGCTAGAAGTGAGTGTTGTATCGTTTTCCCGTGGTTTGAATACCTTCTCCTTCACCCAAGAGGCTGCAACATGGTTTTTTTGTGTCTGGCTGTCTCAGTCTCAGATACTTACATGGTTGCAACTACTGCAGTTTCTGAATGTTTCACAACTCTTCTGGGAGAATATTATTACCTTAAACGTATCACTGGCTCATGACTACTAAGTGCCTTTCTTTAGCACCGATGAACTTTGACGAGGCTTTTGGTCCTTTTTGGAAAGAAGGGCATGTTTTGGAGGAAGTTTACTAACAAATAGAACAAGAGCAACTGCAGATTTCACAGACCAACAGGGAACACTGGGGTGAAACCTGTCAGGTCTTGGCCATGGAGAGCTGAGCTAGTCAGAAGTCCCTCATTTACTTTATTTGCAATGTGAATATAACTGTTATACAGCCTATTGGCTAAGCAAGCAACTTGTGATCTTACATAGTCACTTTGTGCGTTATATTTAACACTTTTCTTGACAGAAGCAGTGAGAAACCGGGAGAAATACTTCTACTTGTGTGTAGTTGATGGCTCAGAGTCAACTACAGCCACTAGCCTGGCAATAATTTGAATTATTGCAAAAGCATGGGAAGAGTAAAAAAGAAGATGCAGAGCAAAATCACAAGGGAGGTTTCTTGAGGATAATTTTATTAAAAGTTCATGTTTGAAGTGATGTCATCCTTTTCATTCTCTGCATTCAATTGCCTTTCTGAAGTTTGGCATAGCTGTTCTGATGTGCAGCAAAAATATTACATCAAAGGTGAACGTTTGAATCCTGGCTGAAAAATAAAAAAAGAGGGCAGGGGGACATGGAGCAGGGGGAAGAACCCCCAAATGACTAAGAGTTCTTAAAAGTAAGATATAAAAGAAAATAATCACTTTTCTCCCCTGACAAATAGTTCAAAAAGTAGCCAACAGTTTGGATCTGGTATGTCACATTGCATACAAATGAAGAAACTGTCACCATCGGTTTCCTTTGAAACCTTTTGATCTTATCTTCTGTAGTAAAGGGCATGTGACTTGATCAGGTCTTCTCCTCTCTGATACATAGTCAGAGTCCTGATGTACTGAAATATCTGTGACAGGTTTCTCCACTCTATTGATACGATTTTTTTTTTTTCTTTCCCTTTCCTTTCAGTGCCTTTGTCTGTGGTGGGTATGGCTCACCCTTCCCTCTCCATCCAGGAAAACCAGGTTCCTAATTTGGCAATTTCCAGCTAATCCTGTATATTATGGCTTAGTCAGTGGTAGCCTTATACCTGTTTTCATTTGCCAGGCTGACTTTTTTTCTAGTAAGAACAGGAAAGTGGAATTACAGTAGTTTATAAAGACACATTGGACACACAATTCTTCTGAAAAGTCGTGGGGAATATATTCTGATAATTATTTAAGGATTGTTTTGTTAAGAGTACCTTTAAATAGATGATTTGAATATGCGTGGTCAGTAGTGTCAGAAGACAGTAGTGGAAGGAAAAGATTTTTATAGACCTGTAATACTTAATCTTTAAAAAGTACAGATTCTGTGAGATGTTTATATTTTTAATATGAGCTATATTAGTTAATGCGCTTTCGTTGATTAATGTTTTGGTCCAGAAGTAGTGAAGTCGAGGAGACTTTTCCCAAAGGGCTAAACTCTGCTGCTGTGGCAATCGATGGCAAAATTATCTTTGACTTCTCTACTGTGAGACTGTGCTGTAAGGGAAAGTTGAAGTAGGAACTGGGCCCCAGGAGGTCTTCCTGCGCTCCTCTTCGCAGAGTAAAGGCCAGAACAAAATATCCTTGGGTCCATGTGTTGTCACTGCTGGGCTTTGCCGCAGAGCTCCTGGTAGAGGACACCCGTGCTAGTGGTCACCCCAGGGTGGTTTCTGCCCCCGTTGGGACCCCGCAGCTGGAGGAACTAGTTTGCAAAATTTGTGAGGCTTGCAGCACAGACAAAGAAATATTATACTGATTTTCTTTTTTTTCCTTCTGTTTTTCTGAGGAAGGTAAGCAGTGATTGAGGTGTCCAGGAATTGTCTCTACCCAAACTCACTAATTAAAAAAAGTGCTGGAGTTATTGAGCGCAAAGCAGCGTTTAAATGGGTGAAAGTTAATGGCCAGTATTTGCACAGGAGGGTGGACTGGGTGATCTCTTTTAGCATGCAGCCAATTAACCTGCAAGTATGCGATGCTGCCTTGTCCTGCAGCCTTGCAGGCGGAGAGTTGTCTAAGAGAAACCCAAAGATTTCCCAGTCCGTAGGAGTGATGGCCTGGCCGCAGGCCTGAGCAGGCTCTGCTCCGTTTGGTTCTCCACTTAGCTTCTGTTGCCAGCGCATCCCCGTTACGAGTAACGAGCTGATAGAGACTGGAAGAAAGCCTGAAGCGTGCCAGCTCGTCTGGGAGGTGCAGCTGGTTAAAGTGCAGCAGCGAGTCATTTGCAGTGCTGGTACCGAAAGCCGTTGCATAGAGCAATTTTGTTCTTCAGTGATTTTAACGCTGCTAGCAATTAGATGCGTTTACATGGTAAGTGTCCCTCTACACTCTAGGTTGGCTTGTGTGTGCTCTCCTTCAGAGCTGGAAGAAGGTGGTTGTTGGGCTGCTTGTACAGAAGGGTCTCTGTCAGAGTCTTTCATCGTGTGAAAATCTTGGGAGAACCAGAATATGTGGGACCAGTCCGGAAGCACGCTCTCTTGTCGCTGAAGTCCGTCAGCTCTTAGCTCCTGGTTTAGCAGAGTAGGAGAGCGTGTCAGGATGTCCTGCTGCGGCCCAAATATGTGCTTAGGGTGCTTTGCTTCTTGGCTAGCCAGAAAAGTTAGCAAAGCTAACTTGACTTTGTTTCATCTGAAGAATTTGGCTTTTCCGGTGTCTGTGCTTTTTCCCTTGCAGTCTGTTGTATGAGGAGTAAGTGCCGGTGTTGAATAACGGTGCCTGAAAAGCAATGCATTTGGATGCTGAGTGGAGCTGAGGGTCCTAACTATTGGGATCTTGGAATGCAACTGGCATCCAAATCAAAGTGGATTTGCCTTTTATCCGTTAACACAAAAACGCAGGTGAGATGTCTTGACTATCAACGCGGGTGAAAACTCAGCCTTCCCGATGCTCCACAGGACAATCAGTTCAATATATTCTGGATGCTTCAGCCCTGGAGCATAAATGTCCGGGGACAGAAACAGCAGGGGGTTGCTTCCTTCTGCACCATCTGGAGATGTTTGCCATCTCCCCAGCACCATTCATCCGGATGGGGTAGGCAGCAGCCAGCTGCCAAGCAAGGAGGCCCGCAGGTGGTGCTGAGGGCTGGAAGAAAGGCTCAGATGTGGCTGGAGGTAACAGGCTGCCATTGCGACCCCCCTCTGCCCTGGCTGGTGGGAGGAGGATGGTGGGGACCTGATGGACTCGCCATTTCCCCACCGAGGAGTGAGGATGCGGGGGAGTGTGATGCTTAACGCTCAGCGGCGGGGCTTAGGAGGTCCAGAAAACCACCCATTTGCTTTCAAGGCTTACCCTGCAATCAGCGTAATTTCTCATGAGGAGAGGATTTTAGTGTAGAACAGAAGGTTGGGGAATGGAGTATTTGCAAAGGGAAGAATAGTTTTATTTATGGACTGGGAGTCTAAGACCTTTTTGGACCCAATCACCTATATCTGTCTGCTTTGCATACAGGAGACAAGTTATTGGATCATTTAAAATATTGGCTATTTTATTATAATAATAATAATAACAACAATTAAAGATTTTCCCAGCTGTTGGAGGATGCAATTTTACTTTCATAGGCCATTATATATGCAAGACCAATTGGTAAACTGCAATGTACTGTTCTGTAATTATTCTCTCCCGTAGCTTTAATGAGGAAATCTGCGTGCAGTTTGATGGGAGGATATACTCTGCCGACAGCCACACTGAAAATCAAGACAGGTGTAATCTGCTTACTGTAGTCTGTGAATCCTCACCATGTGGCTATGTTATCTCTAGTGCACGTTTATAGAGAGATGCTTGTAAAAGGATTTAATTTAATAGAATAATGGTAACTGACACTATGAAAATGAAGGGGCTCAAATAATACAGTGAGCAGAGTCATATAAATACAAAAGTAGATGATTAAAAATTGCGATATTATGTCTTTCAGTTAACATCATATGAAAGGAAAATACAAATTAAGTCATGTTGTGTACTAAAAGAAAATGCATTCTTTATTGCTAACCTAGTTTAGAACAGGCTTTGGAGAAAATGTATCATTTTGGAGTATGCACGTACAGATACGTGCCCAGTCCTGCAGTTGCACTTGTGTGGGCAGATGTGCATGGCTATCGCTGGAGCGTTACCAGGACTGGAGTCCTAAAAGCAGAATATCTTTTAGAAGGCAGATACTCTGCTGAGCTGTAGCCAAAAGCTGCCGCTTTCTCTCAGGTGGAAGAATAGTTGTGTGATGAAAGGACCAGTTGAGACTTTGTTTAGGAAGCCACTCTGTTTCTGGTGGGAAGGCTTCATCAAGACACTCACACGTGATGTGCCTCTGTTTCCTTACCTGTACAATGATGATAACAATAAACTATGTGTAGAAAAGCAGCCCAAATAACTTACTATTTTGAAACTTATTGACAAAAAGCAGCATCTCCTTGCAAGCAGCAGCTACACAAGATTGTTCATTTGGAAAGAAGATTATTTAGGCAGTACTGTGAATCTAGTTCTTCTTTTCAAAGGCTGAAAGAAGTAATACCTGGTCACTCTCCATGGATGTGATTTATTAATTATCAGTCATTCTTAATCACCTAATGCTGACATATATCTAACACACTGGAGAGTTTAATATCTGAAAGAATACTTACCATGATTTTTCTCAACAGTCCGTTTTTAAGTGCTGGGGGAGATAATGTGGTGCCAGCACTTTGGTATTCGGTTTCTGATCCTGTATGACTTCTGTCCTTGAATGTGGGGTGTGAGTGCACAGAGGATGGCAAAAAATTGCTAGCAAGAGCTATGCTAAGTGTTGCCATGCTGCTCACCGAATTACTTGAAAGCCTTTAGCTTATAGAATTTGGACATCTCGTGACATTAGGTATTTTTTTTTTTAATATTTAACCTTTTTGATGTTAAGGTAAAGGGATCTGATTTATTATCCACACCAAGGATAGTGAAAGTGCATCATCTGACGTATTATGTTACTGCATCAGGCAAAATGTATTTAAAAAAAAATAATAATACTGAAAAGCACTTCTGTTGGGGAAAGATGGGGGCTGGATGGGAGTTAGGCATCGCTGTTAACTCTTATTATGCTCATCTCGCTCAGATTTTGAGTCTGGTGATTGCACTGACAAAGGAGCAGCCTTGATTTCTGCACATATGTTATAGTTACTTGTAAAACTGGGCTCACAGATTGCTCTGAAGCTTTTACTGTTCCTGCAGAACATTTCCGTAGTTCCAGCAGTTTGATCACAAATGCAGCATCTCTCTCCTAATGCTGTGCAGGTTGATAAAACAGTTGCCGAGCTGGAGTCCCTTAAGAAATTATTAATTATCTGGTTAATGTGCATCAGGCTGTGGGAGTGTGAGATTAATCACCAGTGCTGGGATGAGTTGCTGAAGTGGATTTTGGTTTTTCGTCTCCTGTCACTCGGTAATGGCTTTTCCTTCCTTCACCATCAGGTGAACAGGTGCGGAGATGCTGTATTTTCGTTTTCCTGTAGTCGGTAGCAGCCGGTGACCAGGAGATGCCTTTTTCTCAGTCCTGCTGCATGAGCAGTTTACAACATGGAGCGCTACCTGCTTGGGATGTTCCAGCTGCGGGAGATGCTCCTACAGGACAGGACTTCCCTGAGCCTTCCCAGATAAACACATTTGAACACTTGCGCTCAGGGAGGGGTGCCAGGGAGGAGTGGTGGGCTGAGCTGGGGCTGGCTGTTCTGTATTCCCCAGGTCTCAAAGGGGTTGACTTATATTTGGATGTGGAATTGCAACTTGACTCCTATTTGGAACGTATTTATAGTGCTCAGAATTTCTCAGTAAGTGAACATTCAGCATGCCTCCTTTGTTTAATGTAACAAAAGCAAAACGTGCTCCTTTATTGGAAGGATACAGAAGAAGGTTCTTCTAGCTCAGTCTTTAGTGGTAGCATCCTTAAAGCCGATGGGCTGCGTAAATATTCAGCCATGGGAGAATGAGTCGGACTCCTTTCCGGTGGTGGATCAGTCAGGGCGTTCAGGCACAACGCTGCAGCACTTGTCCTGTCCTGCTAACTGCCGTTAACCATCAGCAGCTGCATCAGAAACTGTTCAGTGAAGCCCTGATGTTCTTCCAGAGGTCCCTACTGGATTATACACATTTGCACCACACAGTGCACTGATGAAAAAAAACCAGGAGTAATTTGTCTTTTAAATTTTACAATTGTGCTACTATGTGAATCTTTTCTACTTGAAGCTGTAACAGCTCTGTCTCAGGGTCAGGACCATTGGCTGGAAAAGTCTTTTGTTTTAGTGACTACTAGTGAGGAGAGGAAGGAAGATGAGATGGAAGGAGCTGCGTTGTACACATCTAAAGCAGACAGTTTGCCTGAGGCCAGGGGAACATCTTCTAGTTACGAAGAGAAGAAGCTGTCTACAACAGCACAACAATCGTTCCAGTAGTATGTGCTTAGGGACAGAAGTAGAGTTTGAACCTCTCTCTATTTATAAAGTCTAGTCATTTGGATTACTTTATCATCTCCAACACAAATGTTGTCTCTCCCTGAGGAAGTTCTGTAAATGACCACAGCTATTGAGACTTTGAGATGCATGGCACTTGAGACTGGAGACCTGTTTTTAACCTTCTACTTGACTATGCTGTATCAAGGTTTTTTTTATTATGTGAACGTGTGGGTATTGGCCTTCATCACCTTATGGGTTTTGTCTCTTCTTGGCTGAACTAGTGGGTTTTTTGTCCCTGGTGAACTGAAAATTTTTGATTACCTTGCCACTTCAAGCAGGCAGAAACGTACTTGTATTTGAGATTGCATTGCACTACTTCATCATTGAGCTTTTGCTGTCCATATTGTACTATCCTGAACCTCCCTAAAGATGTTACCTTGGGAGGGGAGGAGAGAGGTGTGCAGTTTTCAGAGAATTTGCTTTTTATAATAGCTATGTGCTCCAGTCTGGAATCTCTCAACAGCCCCACGATGACATAAACATCCATTTGGTTGGCAAGCTATGGTATAACTTCACATTAAATGTAGATGACCCATTTGTGTTTGAAACCCCCTAACCAGCCAGTCAGCATGGCAGCAGAGGGGTTTTAAACGTTAAGCAGTCTTCAGGGCTTCAGGTTAAGTGTTTGCGTCAGAGTTGTTTGGGTTTCTGCTCCTTGTAGAGCTTCCTGAGCTTGTTGCGATAAGTAAAACCAAGTTTACTTTGTTAAGCTCAGCAGTTCCCAGCACTGCAGAGATAACAGGGGGAAAATAAGACCTTTAGGAGACAAGAAGTAAATTTCTGTCTGTATGGGGATGCCGGTCACTCTTTTTGTATGACTTTATTTGGTGATGATATTTGTGTGACCATGCACGCAGGTGTGCTTGCCGACAGTGGTGTACAGAAGTGATGCAAAAGGAGTGTAAAAATGTATGAACCATACAGACAGTAACTCACGAAACTCTTCTGTAGCTGTTGATCTCTGGTGCTTAAAAATAAGTAGAATAGCAGATTTTCAGATGAGTAAATTGTGCAAATCCATGCCTAATTTACATATACGATCACCTTGACTGCTTGTACAAATCAGGTAATTGTGCATGCAAATAGCTAATTAACACAATTAGCAGATCTGCTGATGCAGTCTCAGGATCTGTAAGTGTATACTAGTCATGTAGTTACCATGTATCTGCAAACCAATTGTACAAAAAAAAAAAATCTAAGCCTTGTTTGACTTTGGGGTTGAGAAGTGTCTGATGGGGATCACAACTGTTATTGCAGTTGGGATCCAAAATCACTTAGGTTTATTAGAAAAAATTAAATTTGAAGTAGCAAGCTGGCATTGCTGCCAAAGCACACTCCCAGCACTGCAACCTGTGGCTGGCTGGTCTGGTGGCATGAAGGCTGCAGTCGTGCTCATCTCCTATAAATTGTTCTGTGTGAGCACAGGGCCATCCTAGTTTTGCCCTATGGTTTCATAAAAGTACCTGTGAACAATGCTTGTTAAATACCTACTTATTACACTTTTTTGGATAAGTAAAAGATGTCAGATTTTAAAGCTGACTGCCTCCTTCCACCTTGGTAGAAAAGAATTTACTGAAAAAAGATTTAAAGGGCGAGTCTCCTGGTTTTATCTATTTGTCCAACTTGGAGATCTCTTCCTTAGCATTTAACTGCTAAGCAAAAATACCCAGGCAAGCTTAAACATGCAAATTGTCAAAGTTTTGCAACTGCATCAATGGACATTAAATATGAGTCTAGGGATTTTAGAAATGCATTCCTCCTATCTTTGTTTTTATTATTTTTGTGGCTGTTATGGGGGGGATGGACACCCTTCGTCATAGTAATTATTTATACTTTCAAAACAAACACAATGTGAACTTGCAATCAGTTCCTACAAATAATTTAACATCGGCATTTGTGGCTCCAAGTTGAGTCTTCACAAAAGTAAGTAACAACATAATCTTCTGAAGGCAGGTATTTCTTGAACTACCTTTTTAAAGATGTTTCCTAGTTATAAAATAGAAAACTTAAACCTGTGTATTAGATTTGTGGCCTACCTAATATCCCAATTGCTCTCTGAATTTCCTTTCTTGCAGGTGTAGTTTTATTTTAAAACAAAGAGGAAATATGCCAATACCACATAACTGCCGGGATTCAAATCCTAGAAAGAGGTTTGTGTCCAAGACAGCACTGCTGTGAGAAATGTAAGCGTATGAAAGAGAACACATAGATGTTTGTGGTATGTAGCATTTTCCTTACTCAGGGGACTTCAAAATCCATTGAAAAGCAACAAGTTAGGTGCTGATTGTGCAGGGATTGTGTTGGCAAAAGGAGCACCTTGTTACATGCTCCATGTCCTTATGTCCTAAGGACACTCTCATGTCCTTAAAATCTGCTCTGTGAAGGGAATTAAATGTGACCAGGAAAGCTGGGAAATATCTTTTTTAAAATGCTGTGAAATGTTTTACTATCATCTAGGTGGCTACCAGACAAAGGCCCAAGGGACTTCAGTGTAAGACCTCCTGTGAAAAATCCTATTTTTGGTAGAGCAGCAACCATCTAGTGGTAGTTGGGTGCAGAGTCGGGAGAGAGAGGAGTGTCAGCCCTGATGTGGTCACGAAGTCTTTCCCCTGAGGGTCAGGCTGTTTCTAAGCAAGTACAGAGGAAGCCCCTCAAACATGGACAGAAAAATCTACTTAAAGGTACATTTTTAAGAAAGCAGAATGAAAAGCGAAGTAGTGGAGGCTAACACATTTCTTGTCTGCAAAGTATGCTGTGAAGAAGCATGAAACCCATAGAGAGCCTCCTTTCTTTATCAAGCTGTGTAGTGGCACTATTCAAGGTGGGAATTAAAACAAAACAAAAACAAAAACCAAAAAAATCCCAAACCAACCAAACAAAAAAAACGAAGTCAAGGCTTGGTTGCTAGTTAGCATGCTGATACCCGAGAGCCCATCCAGCCCACGGCTTGCTCTTATCAGCGTCAGTGTCCGAGCCCTGGGAACAGAAGGAGAGAGCTGGGGCCTTGCTAGTGTGTGCACAGGCTCTTCCCCGCCTTCCAGCGTGGCTTTGCAATTTAAAGATGCAAAATTCATAGGCTGACAAATGATGATTAGCGAGGAGCGGAGGCCTATCTGCTGCAAAAGGGAGCTGGGGAGGATGCGTGCTGACTTTATTTCTGGTCCTGTCAGGCTTTCACCTCTGCTGCCCGCCTACTCTTTAAAGGAACAGTGGCAGCTGTTGGTTAAACATTTTATTTAAAACTTTGTTTTGACAAAAGCAACAGCTTTTATGATTTTATAACTCATTATTTCTCAATGGATCTTAAAATTTTAAAAATAATTGGCTGTAAAAATCTTTTCCATTGTTGATCAGCCAAATTTCCCCACTGACTGTACTGGTGACCTGGAATTGAAAACTAATGGGAAATGAGAAGAAAGCAACAAGAAAAATAAGCAGTCTGTTTTTAAAGGCAAAACTGAATGAGGCTGGGTGAGACACAAAACTGAAATAAACTGAAAATAAGACAAGCAAAGCTTCTGTAGCTCTTTGTGTTGGGACAGCTTAAATCCCACTCTTACCAGGTCGCAGAACTGCTTGCAGAACTGGGGCCAAAGGCTGTAACATGCTTAAGTGTCTTACAGGCGTGTGGTGTTTTTCCTTCTGACCTGACACTAGCTGTGGGGTATACAGTGCCAGTCACAAAAAGAAAGAGCCATTCATTGAGCTATTTAGAATTGGGAAAGGCACAGATCATACTTAGCTACGGTGATGACGTTTACACTTTCAGTTAGTTGAAATGCTTTTGATATCCATGAATACAGGCTTAAAGCCTTCTCTGAAACCTTAGGAATTACCTGTCTGTTATTTTAAGAGACAGCTCTTTTTTTAGATGATCTATGCCCTATTGAATTCAGTGGGAAAACTTCTACCTGTGATGAGATAAAATTCCCACTCCCTGCTACATTTCATTAGGGACTAAAGGAAAAAGCAGGTTTTATGTGCTCTAGAATGGCTTCTGGGCTTTTTTCAGAAAGGATACACCTGCCAAGCAGTGAAGCAGCACCTCTGTTCCTAGGCATCTCACTTGGAAGGTCCTAAAAGTTGATATTCTTTCTCCAGTTACACACAGACATTAAATAAAAGTTGATTTTTTTTTTTTGTTTGTTTCTCCAGTTACACATAGACATTAAATAAACTGCAAATGCAGTGTTGATGCAAGTGCCAAATTGCTGCGATGTGCAGATGATTTCTCTCCTTGCCCTTTCCTGTCGAGGACCGTAGTGCCAGCCAGTGAGATGGCGGGTTGCCTTTACCTGATCAAGGGATGTTTGAGGAACAGCTGATGGCTGAAATACTCTAAAATGGAGTTGATGATTGTGAAGAGGAGGAACCTGTGCTAAGAGTTGGTAACCACAGTTTATCTAAAAATATGTGCCTGCAGTCACTCCCTCTAGCCTGCAATTCAGGAGCCTGCTTGAAATCTCTCACATTCTGATGTCCACAAAGCATGATATCCATTATCTCTAGGTCACTAGAAGATGATATTCCCTTCTGGCAAAAGATGGCCTCTTCCTAGATATTTACACCTTTGTCTTGCAGCCCACAGGCATTTGATGTCCGTGGATCTGAAGCCAGTAGCACTTAGGCTAATCTGTTTTGTACAGCACATAGGAGTGTGTGGCCTCAGCAATGCAAGTCTCCATGAGCATCCTAGCCCTGGCTTCCAGGCAGTTTTAAATCCCATTTGAAATCCTGGGTGTTTATCTTTCAGTTTCTTTGTGGCTGGGCCTTGCTGGGGTATTTTTATTAAAGTCCTGTGATGAAAACTGTGACGAGTGGCTTTGTGCCTCTAGCACAATGGAGTGCTCTGCAATAACGGTGTTAACTTTTTTCCCCCAAAAAAATCTTCTAGTGGAGTCATGGACAGCTATGCAGTGAGTTTAAGCAATAGTTTGTTCATCTCGGTCATTTCAGGTTTATTGGGGTTCTATCAATTGAAACCTGTCAAAATCCAGTGCTCTGCAGCCAGTGCAGAGTTAGTCTGTGCTCCAGGCAGGATTTTCTTGTGGGATGGCCTGAAACGGTTACGTGGACTTCCCCGCAACTCCCCAGTCACATGTCTGGTCTCGTGCACTGACTGCACGTTTGACTTCATTCTTGCCTTCCCTATCACAACCACAGGGTCTCTGTTTACAACGCAAACAAAATGCTGCTGGCGTTTTCCTTTGTGGAGGGGATGAGAGAAGAAGCCATATGTGAGAGATGCTACTGGTTCCTCAGAGTGATGGTACGGGGGACAATGTGGCGAGACCCCCTAACACTTCTTGATCCCTATTTCCATGAAATATAGGCTGTTACACCCTTCAGAAAGCAAAGGGAATGTGCCTTGGAACAGACAAAGAAAAAAGAATTGTGTTTTGTGCCGCAGCACCTTTATTTACAGAGTTTATCCTGGGAGCCTCAAAGCATCGCTAACTGTAACAGAAACTCGGTACACAATGATTTGCTCTTCCCAGTGAATCGACAAGCATATTGTATTGACATTTAAGTTTTGAGGTCTTTGTATATCCCTGGTGCAGGAATGAAGCTCCCAGATCAGCTGCTGCTGGCGAGGAGACGTAGATGCATTATTAGGGATAACTTGGTTTATCTCCTTTGACACTTTTCTGATAACTCTTGATCATTAAGGTCTGGATTAAGTGGGAAAAAACATTACTTGCATGGATGTTATGTAGCTTATGCCTCAGATCTTCTATGAGAGAGTTTGGGTGCTTAATGTCTTCTAATTCAAAAAGAAAAATCAAAGTCTTGTGTACAGCTTCCTTCTGTCAGGTGCCGAGATGAAGGTTAGGTGAGTGCCTAACGGAAACCCAGATATTTGAAAGTCACATTTCCAGCTGCATTTAATAGGACTGTAGATAAAACACATGCAAAAGGAAGGGGGTTGCTTGGGGGTGTTTTTGCTTTTATTTAGTGGGTTTAATGAAGTTTAAGGTGTACTCTGTGTCACTCTTGGGAGAGCAGTCATCTGTATTTTCTTTCCTGTGAACTTGCATCATGACATTTTTGTGAAGCACTGCTGTGTCAGGAGCTCGCTGTACATTCGTGCCTGGGTCGGGAAGAGATGGCTCTCCGGCAGTGGCGTCAGCAGTGTTGCACAGATGAGAGAAGGTGCTTGGCAGCCGGCAGGTATTGGAAGAGAGTAGGAAAAGTAGGTCTGTATGTGTCTGGCTGTCCAAAAAACCATATTGGTCTTCAGAGAAAACTATTAGTTTTCAATATTTTGTTCCAAATCCCTGCTCCACTGAAAGTGTAGCTATTACTTATAATTAATAAATTAATGGCTTTCAACCTGAACCTGTAACAGAATGCAGAAGTCAAGTTTCTGTCTTTCAGTCTGACCAGAAGTGCCAATTCGTGTTTCACAGGAACTCAACAAGTATTTCTGGTACTCCCGAGCTGATGAAAGATCAGAGAGGCTATCGCATTGCTTCACTGTGATAGCAGAAACACCATGGTAATATTGAAAGACCTGTCCTAGGGACTGATGTATTTAGCAGCCCGGTGCCCCCTAACCGGGGCAGTCCTTTATTTATCCTAGTTTGTTCCTCTTCAGCAGTTTTCATCTGAGGATTACAAAAAGTGGACTTCACCCTGTGAGGCTGGTACCATAACTGTTTATGGATGAAGAACTAAAGCTCAGATAAATTGCGACTTTCTAAAGGTTACCTCGCGTGCCAGTAGCACAAACAAGGGTCTGTGCGTTTTTTCCTGGAGTGCTACTTTTTCCACACTTTCTTTAACCACGTGGGAAGAAATTAATCCCTACGCAGGGTCTAGCACAACTTAGGTAAGCAAGGATCACTTAAATTGTCAGGTGAGACCTTGTGCTGGTGCTGCAGAGAGGGATAAATTGGTCGAGAACTTTGCGGGCTGCTTTACAACAGACAAATGACCGCGCGAAATTTGATTTGTGGAGAAGCTGCTTCCTAGGAGAAAGTAGAACCTCAGTATAACTGGATCTGCAAACTAACGATGTAAAAATAACTTGGATAATAAAAAGCTGATAAATAGAGGTATGGCAGCAATTTGGATGTATGCGAGAGACAAGCTAAACTGATCGGAGTTTGAAGGAATTTATTATCTTGCAGAGTTCTTCTGGTTTAACTCAGTCAATGCTAGGTCGCTTTTAGTTGAAGCGGAAGAATATTTATTTGTAGAAACCTAAAGTCATCTTCCTGTAAAACAAAGCAAAAAAACCTGCCTCACTGCAAGCTCGAGCTTCCTTAGAATAATCTAAATGTGTTGTGAAGGACTTCAGGGATATATTTCCTTCTGAGGATCCCCATTCTTGTGTATTTTCTTTGCCAAGTGAGTAATTAGTTACTCCTTGATTATTGCTTATCACTTTATACTTTTTCATGGAGACAGCAAGGGACTGTGAGGCTGTTAATAGCTATGCTCAGATCACCTGTCTTTCTCAAGCATGGTTTTATTAGCTTAAAAATAACAGTGGGAGAGAAACATTTTTAAGTTCCTGTACTTTTTTTTTTACTGGTATCCTGAGTGCTTTCCAGAGCATCCTCAGTGAATACCAGAAGTGTGTAGTCTCATTTTTCTTGCCTTGAATTGCTACACCCCAACAGTGTTGATCAACAGCATCGGACGTGAAAGCTTGACTTAAGCGGTCTTAGTGTCTTTTTCATCCCATAGTTGAAAATTTTCTTTCGCCTTTTCAGATGTTCCTAAACATGGCAACAAGCGTGGCTCTGCAACAGATGCAATCCTTTCTAGGTCTCTAGGTAACATTTTAACCTGTGTAATGTTCACAGCATAGCATCATAAGTAATATTCCAGGAAATACGCTGCCGCTTGTTAAAAAGGATAGGACCCCAGAGATGCCTTTAAATATGCCTGTAAAGTGAGAGGTGCCAAGAGAAAGATAATATGGCTGATTATAGTTATTTACCTTACATTTTCATTCGCCCTTAACTGGGTGTAATTTAGGGGCATGAAATCTCTTATTGGAAGTGTATTTGCATTAAACAGCTCTAAGCAACCATGAAAGTGCAGAAGCTGAAAAATTGACAGACTGGGTTCCTAGAATCCCAAAGTAGCATTTTTGTGATAGGCATACAAACAAATCAAATAAACATGTTTTGCTTCAACGATTTAAAGAATATGGTCTTTGGAGTAATTTGTCTCTTTTTTTTTTTTAAACTATCATTTCTAACCTTTTCATTGCCTATCTCTAGTTTGCAGCTCCTCCTAGCAATCTGCAGCAATTTCCAACCCAGCTGTTGTGGTTGCAGAGCATTGTGCCTTTGTTTAGCTTTCCCTGAGCTATCGAATCGGCCTATAAAGGGGATTACCTGGCTGGTGATGTTGTTTTTCACGTCTGCACTTTTTAACAAATAATTGTTTCACAGTGGCTCTTCCCACCACTCCCTCCCCACAGAAAAAAGGCTCTGAAAATCAAACTTTACAGTTGGATGGGATCAAGTCTTGCAAGTAGGTACTTTTGGCCGGCTTTGATAATCCCCCTCGCTTCCTTTGCAAGTAATCATAAACAAGTTGAAATCAACTGTAAGAGTAGTGGATCTTTTCAATCAGGTCATGTTTTTGTAGCAAGACTTATATTTTCATCTGTGCTTTATTTAAAAAAAGACCTTTTTCGTCTACTATGTTGGGGTGTGCTAAGCTCAAGAAATTTATAATATGGCTGTGTACTATTAAACAGGTATGATCTTCCACCTCTGCCTCCTGGTAGTCAGTCAGTTCTTTTATATCCATTGCCTCTCCCACAAGGCAGTTTAACTGAAGTTTGTGAAATGTTGTGATCTTTGCGTGAATGGAGTTATTGAAGTGAAAATCATTAGCAATATTTATTTCAGCAGGTTGCGGAATTAATGACTAAAGAAGAAAAACTGGTAAAACTTGCTCTTTATATATACAATAGGGTCTTTAAGAAGCTTAATTCGCGTTTTAAAAATGCAGACGTGTCTGTCTGAATTTATACTACGGTATGTATGCTCCCCGTATCATGCTGTGTCAAAAGTTTTCTAACAATGTATGATACTGAATTATATCTGTAGTATTCATTTTTTAGTATTTTCTTATGTTGAGTGTTAAATGGAAGCTAGCGTCTGTCTTCCTCTGCTCCGTGCAAAAGATGTATTTACTGTATTTGAGTGTCTTCAGTTTTGGTTCTCGTTTTGCAACCACAGTACATTTTAATTAAGGCTTGTCACTCGAGATCTAATGAATACATTTACTGTAATGTCTCCATCTTCAGAGGTGAATTTGACTTAGAAATTGTCTCTGTCACAGAGGGGCTGATAATATCAGTTTAAAGATTTCTTCTTTTCCTGGGGAAGATCGGTTTGTGTGGTTTGTGCTGCTCTTGCTGGGTACGGGGTAGCAGTGCTTGCCTAAAGGATCGCAGAACGATGCTTATTGCAACGTACAGACAGACAAGAAAAATCCCTAAAAACACATATGTACATTTAGCTCGGAGAATGTACCTGCATGAGACTGTCTTTTCTTTTTTTCTTCCCCTTTTTCTTTGACACAGTTTCAGAGGTGGTTTATTCATTATATTTGGAAAGATTAAGAAACTCTTCTCCCCAAATCACGCTTCTGTTAGCATATGAGAGGACTTTGATCAAACAAACAATGAATTGTCTAATACACACAACACACAATTAAAAAAAAAAAAAAAATCCTATAAAAGCAGGTTTCAATCGACCTTTTACCTGCGCCTGTTTCTCCTCTGGCAGGTGGGGACTGTGTATGAGGAGGGTTGCCGTGCTCCTGCGTCTCCAACTCATGTTACTGCTGGCGTTAAAACTCCTGCTTTCAATGTCAAGTCAAAACCATAACTAATTTTACTGTCATGTAAATGCCATTTTATGTCCTGTTGTTGTGCGGAAAAGCACCAAAAAGTGAATTTAGAGTCTTCAAGAGAAAGAAACTAAGTAGAGTCTCAAATTTTTTGCTTTTCAGTGTTGCAGTATTTCAAACTGAAATGATTTTCAGCTAGTTAAATCAAGATTATATTATGGTGCTGTCTTCTGGTGTAGTGTTATGGGGGAAAGGCTTTAGCCCCCAAGTTTCTTCCTCAGCCTCTTCTACCAGCAGCTTTTACCGTCACCATATTCAAACTGTGTTACACCCACCTTTGTTAGAAAATGCTGGGGTTTGTATGAAGGAAGGGCCTGGTGCAGGTCAAGATAAAGGGGAGATGCTGGGGGGGACCCCACAGGGCACAGGAAGGTGTCCTGCCCTGGGGTCTCTGGCAGGGAGGCTGTCCACCTCGGGGCTCTCCTCATCCTCCTGACCTTCTGCCGAGAGTGCCGCGCAGGGCTTTGTGCGATGGCAAAACGGCAGGGTCACACAGTGCTTGTGGCACAGAGGGGTTGAGATCGGGAGGTGCAGTAGGTGGGTGGGAGGAGGCTGGTGGGATCCCCTGAGAGCATCCCATGTGGTGTGCAGTACGGGGATGCCCAGAAGAGAAGCTGATGGCGTGACCGCTTGCTCATCATCCTTGGATGTCCTGATTAGGGACTTATTTGGCACAGGTAGCATGCGATTCACTCCCGATCTTCCAATGCAAATGTTTGGCAAGTGCTATTGCATCTGTTTTGCGTGCGAGGAATTGCGTCATGCGGAGAGCAAAGCCCAGATTTTCAAACGTACTTACGCACTCACGCTCTGGTGTCCTCAGCCAGGGTCCTGGGGGAGCTCTGTGATGGCGAGGGGAACCGAGGCTGCCTCACCCAAATCGCGCCACGGGGCTCGTCCTTCCCTCCGCCAGCCCGTCCCCCGACACAGGGGGGGTGGGATCAGGCTGGGGACCGGGGTGCTCTGCCCTCCTGCTGCCGCGGAGGGGCGGGGAGTTCAGTGCTGTGAAGGGCCCGGAATGGGTGGCCCGTGAGGTGGCAGGTTATGGCTAATGACAAACACGTGCCACCGATAGGTACATGCTTTTTTGACCTGCCTTAATTTTTCTAGCCAGGCTTTTAATTGCCAGGGAAAGGTGGGATCAGGCTGGGGACCGGGGTGCTCTGCCCTCCTGCTGCCGCGGAGGGGCGGGGAGTTCAGTGCTGTGAAGGGCCCGGAATGGGTGGCCCGTGAGGTGGCAGGTTATGGCTAATGACAAACACGTGCCACCGATAGGTACATGCTTTTTTGACCTGCCTTAATTTTTCTAGCCAGGCTTTTAATTGCCAGGGAAAGGTATAGACAAATGCAGTGAAAAAGCCAAACAAGTTGGAGCTATAGCAAGGCCCTACAAGGAAATACGTTTTAGAAAGATTTTTTTTTTTTTTTTTAATTAATCGGGATTTTGTTGTCAGGCTAAAACAGACTAAAAATAAACAGCTGTATAGTACTTCATTAAGCTGCCTGCTTGGAGTGATTTTCCCATTGATTAGTCTCGGGGCTAATGCTGGTTCATTCCTCATTTCATTGCTAATTAACATCAGCTCTGCTCCTGACCACTTGACCGCACTCTCTCTGTGAACATGTGCTGGTTTGGCAAGTAATAACTGCTCCCTCCTTCTTAAAAGAGGGAATTAAGGGAGAAAATAGCTATCAAGCGTAGATCTCTGGCTGCTTCTACTGTAAGGAGAGCAAACTGTAAAACCGTATCGGCCTGTACGAAGGGTAATAAACATAGTTTACAGAGTGCAGGAGTTTGATTGAGGAACTATGTAAATACAGATGATGAGCTCAAGCTGCTGTATGAATTGACAGGCTTGGCTCATCTCCTGTCAGTCGAGTTGATTCAGGCTCTTCTGGGATGCTCACGGTGCAGATTACCTGACCCAGGGTCTTACGGCCGTCAGGGAAAGGGCTGCTTTGGATGGGCTGCGCTTACTTTTCCATGTCTCTGCAATGTTCTGGGAGTCCGAATAACGAAAAGCATTGGCAACGGGTACGGCAAGAGCAGGAAACATAACGCCACGGTTATAGCTTTGTCAGGCCACTTCCATGCAAACGGAATATATATGAAAATAAGGGAATGAAATACTAGAATTGGCATAGGTGCACCCTGAGAAAATATCTAACAACGTTAATGAAATTAGCAGGCTCTGTTCTGGGTGAAAAGGTCAATTTTTCCATAAAACCCAAGTAAACTGGCATTTTGGAAAACATCTACTAAACTTGGCACAGAGTAAATAACATTATCCCAAAGTCTTGGTTCAATTCCAGATCATAGCATTTTCTTTTAATTGAATTGGGTATTGCATTTCATTTTCAGAAAGTCCTTTTTTTTTTTTTTTTTTAATTCCTACATTTTGAAGCATTCGTATCTCAGAACTAATCAGAAACTCAGCCTTATACAAATCTATCAATCAGGAACAGTCACTGGAGAGAGAGCTTGCCTGAGTGATAATCCTTTTTTTTTTTTTACCTTTTTGAGCAGAATCCTAATTTACTTGTTCATCACTTATATATTTTATATATTTCCACCATTAATTTAATGGATTTAGGGCTCAGTCTTGCAAACACTTCCGCACGTGAGTAACTTTATTCATGCAAGCAGGCTGCTCATGTGAGTAAAATTAACCATGTGAGATATTTGTAGGATCAAGCTTTGCAGTAGTTGTGTGTATCCACACACAGAGCCATTGCCTTCTTATGAGCTTCTTTGAGCTGTAGCAACGAGAAGCATCTTTTACTCACATGAGTGTAAAAAAAAAAAAAAATTTAAAATTTTAGTAACTGTATTAATAAGAAATTAATAAGAAAAGCAGAGAAGCCATTCCTGTGTTTAAGAATGTAACCACTTTGGGTCAGGAAGGGCTGCCTCCTAATTAAGTATGGCATGATTGGTGACATCATGTAGCCTTCATGGATGGTTCTGGAATTGGCCTCAGAGAAGAGACAGAAGTGTAGAAAATCCCATGTTATTGTCACCTGACTTTAGACAAGGCTAAAACCTGATTGTGCTGCCGACTTTGTTCAGTTGGAAAATGGAAATGGAATCTTGCTTCTTGTTCCCAGGATACAGCCAGCATCTTCTCTTTCTAAAAAAGATGCCTACGATATTTTTAACTTTTCTCATGATAATTCCATTTCCAGTCCTGGTTAGATGCAAAGCAGCAAAGAAATGTTAATAATAAAATAAATAAGCCCAAGAAAAATATTTCCTTGGATGCTTTTGAACTGTAAGGAGTCCTGTTTGAGGAAGTGTCTTGGCTTGGTCTCTTGCTTTTGGTAGGTCAGTAGTTACGCTCTCCTGCTTGCATTCAGGTATTTCGTAATTTGCTCTCCTGTGGACAGGTATCAGGAGATGGTAAAATACTGATTCATTGATAGCACAAAAATAACACCAAAGTTGTTTCTTTCCTCTCATTTTTTTATGAGAGAAAAATGAGTGGAATAAGCATATGCATGTACTTATGCATGTATGTATTACGAGCAAGCATAGTTCTTCTGCAAGACAGTGTCCAAGCTGCTTGCTGGCTGTCCCAGGTTGAGTTGAACTTTCTGGGCTGCTGTCACGCTTGGGTGGCAGCTTCACAGGCTGCGTGATGTGGGCTAACACCCGTGGGCAGAATCCAGGGCAGAGGGATGAGCTCTGGTTCCTCTTTGCGGGGTTGGAGGGGACTCCGACAGTGATGGGGAGAAGAGCAAGCAAATGAGCCAAGCGCTATGGGCAGGACCGTGGCGGAGGCGGTGGGTGCCTGGAATGTTGCAGATTTAGCTAAAGCTGTAAATCTGTGGCTGCTTCCTTACCTGTTACCAAAGTATTTAATAATGAAGTAGAAAGCCGGGTGTTTTCTGTTTTTTCTTTGCCTCTTTGTTCAAAAAATGTCAAAGGAAGGAGCTAAGACAGTTTTAAAAACCCTTCTGAAGATGGCACGTTTTCAATAAGATCTTAGGGGAGGCTGACTTGGGTGTTGGAGACTTTGTGATCCTCCGCAGAGCAGCTATTTAGGATCTAAACCTTATGATAAAGATGCCCTTTCTGGCCTTGTTACCCTCACTTCTTAAAAAGAAAATGACTCCTTGAGTTTTCAGAGTTGAAAGTTACTGTGAGGGCCTCAGTCGTTTGAACTGTAAATTGGCATATCGTATTAAACAAGCTTCAGTAGCTGCTTGTTTCACTACAGGCTAGAATTTGGTGAGTAAAGTACGATTAATAGCTCTTACAAACCTCGGGATGGACACCCAAAGGAGAGGAATAATACTATTGCAGTAGTACAAGTCAGCAGCCTATTAAACATTCTTTTTTTTCCTTAGGAAAGGATTTCCTGTAGAGGTCCTGAAGAAAAATAAGTTTCATTAGTCGAGCGTCGAGCAGAGATAGAGCAACAGGATTGATTGTAATAAGCCTCTCCTTTTTACCGAAATCCATTACTTTCTGAGCTATTAAGTGATGAAAGGGATTAAGAGAATAAAAAAATATAAGCGGGGACTGTATTCGTAAATCTAATAAAGTTGATAACAGTAGAGCGTTTTGTGAAATTTGTGTGTGCATTTATAACATCCTAATCCATCGGCAGGCAGCATTGCGCTGCAGAGGGAAGGGGGTGCACCATGCATATAGGATAAAAATGCAAGAGCAGAATTTCTGGCCAAGAAGCCTTTTTTTTTTTCCCCCCATATGGATATCCATATGTTTTATCACAGATTCCATACTTCTGGTGCCAGGATCCATATGTTTAGCTTTTGCTCAAATAAAAGACTAAAATCATTCTTCATTATCTCTTTCTTCCTAGCTGGTGTTTTTGTAGACATAACCAAATGTGATGCTAGATGTTTGAGGCATACCCAGATAGGATGCAGTTGGATCTCATCAGAGGTATTTAAAACCAGTACCTGGGGCGTTCAAGGGCTGGATTATCTTCTGAGTATAATGCCCCTTGACAGTGCTCGAACAATGCAGGAGGTGCTATCATCTGATTGCAAAGTCCTGGCAAGGCTTTCCCCCTATAAAAGAGAAGCTCCTTTGGGAGCAACAATGAGAGTTTTCCTCCTTTTTATTTTATTTAATTCTCAACCTGCACCTCTGCCTCTCTGCTTCTACTGAGGGGCGTGTGATGCACGGAGATGACATGACAGAGCTTTATTTTACTTCTGCCTTTTCTGCTTGCTCAAGGCCTGCAGTTGGTAGAATAGCAGCAGAATTTAGACGTGCTGATAGAGAGAATTTGGGGTTAGTGTAAGTATGGTGCATCACCATCTCCTTGACATGACCCAGCCTGCTCCGTGCCAAGCAGATATCACTCACTGACAATTGTGCCTAATGAGGTTTTATTTTTCCTTTTCTCTTTTTTTTTTTTGATTTTCTTTTTATTTCCCCTTTTGATGGAAAACTTAATGTAATGCTTGTAAAGGTGTAAAATTTAATTCAGTGTCCATGGTTAGCCCCAAGTAACCACGATTAGTAAAATCTGCATGTTGGCTCTCCAGTTGGATCCCATCTTCACTTGGTCTTCCAGTCCTTAACAACTTTGCTGGGACAGCATGCAGCAGAAAAGCAGCTGTGGTGTGTGGGTTTACTTCTCTTGGGAGTTTGATTGCCTACCAGCAGGTCCTGACTGTCCTATGGCTATGGCATTTTTAACTTGCAGAAGGGGTAAGGAATACCCTGTAATTTTGAATTGGAGAAAATTAGGGTAGTCATAATTGCGAACATTACAGTACACAGTTTCAAAATAAAGACAGCAACATGGATATTTTATTCCAGGTTCCTGCCTCTAGCCCGTGAAATGTAACCCTGAGGTAGGCTTGGAGTTATGCTTTATCCTCTGAAATCCTGACAATAATAGAAATTATTGTGAAAGGTTAATAACCATTGTGCATCGCAGCTGTATTAACTTTCACGTGGAAGAAAGAAAAGGCAACTACCTTCTCTGAATAAACCAAGCAGTAGCATCTTGACTTTAGAGAGGAGACAATCAATGCCATAAGAACCGCACAAAAGCAGCTACATCTCGGATAGACTCATTATATTAATTTTCAGGCTAACCCCACTCTCATCAGAGACAAAAGCAGAACTTGCCAGTGATACCATTCAAAGCAGACATGGCTCCTGATATTATCTGTACAGAAGCTATAGATTAACTTAACCTTTCTTTTGAGATAATACTTGTAAAAGTATCATCCATTTGAGGTTGAATTTAGTTTGCGTTTCAGTGGAAATAATCCGTCAGTTTTCAGCGCTACCTTTCCTTCTCAGTCTTATGGCTCTGGCAAGGTCAGTGGCAGGTTTGTAGCGACTTGCCAAGTGTGAGCTTACCTCGTGGGTCTTGATGGGTAGTGCAGCGAGCGGCTATTCAAAAGGGACGGCTCACAAGGCATGCCACACGCATGGTGGCCTTCTGTGTGTGGTGGTTCCTGGCCACGATGGTCAGACATCCCAGTTCGACCTGCCTGGCCCGTGCATGCCATCCCCACTGGGGATGTCGCGGTGTGAGGCGCTGGTATTTTGACCCCCAAGCTGGCAAGAGGTTGGCAGTCACCTACTTGTTATATTCATGCGGGGAGGATAAACTCTAAATACTAAATGCAACTCAAGCTGGTTGTCCAGAGAAATGACGAGTGACACCTTTCCGCCTTTCAGAAATGATTCTCTTGTAAAAATGCTGTGCTTTTTTTTTATTCTTTTCCTTTTTTCTCCCCTCACCCAGTGTTTGAATACCAGATTGAGCTAATTTTAAGATTCCTCAGGGCAGTGGCACTGCATTCCTTCCACTCCGCTATTCCTTACCACATTACCTCACCGCATCAGCACTCGTATCTCCCGCTGATGGCATCCAGTTTCCATTCCATTCACAGCGGCCAAGGATCATATCTCTGATCCACTTAGAAACACAATGATCTCTACCCCTGAGAATGCAAACGCTTTCTCAGTCAATCTATTGATCTACAGGGCTCTATTTCTGGCTTTCCATTCACTCACTCAATGTTTGGGATGCTGCATATTCTTTCTGGGGAAAACTCAGTGAGGAATGTTTCTGCAGAATCCAAAGATAGACGTGATCTCTTACATATTCTTGTGTCTGTACAAATACTATACTTCTTAACTGAGCAAAATGAAAACCTCCCAGCCAGCACTGTGACAATGACAGACCTGAGTGTGCTATCGCATTCTTATCCAAAGCCGATTCACTGAGCGTGCTAATGTTGAGTTGAGACAAGCACATGCTGACTTCTGCAAGGGAAGGGGTAAACAATTTGCACATGGTTCCAGGCTAGGGGGACTTACAATCTAAAAAGAAAAGACGAGACCAACAGGCAAGGGCATTGGATGTGAAAAATGATGTGGTTTGACAAACATTCAACATCAGTGAAAGCACTTTAATGAAAAACAAGAAATTTTTCTGAAGAGTATTGCTGCTGGGGAACTTGGCTCCTGAGGGCTTGACTTTGGGCTCTCTTAGAAGTGTAGTTATGAAGAAAAGAAGGGATTTGTGGGGTGAGTATTCCAGCCTCCCCACGCAGGTTATGTGTTGAAATAGGCCTCTCCAGGAGGCAAGCCCTATGTGTGCTTCAAATGGTCCTCAGGAAGTCCTCGTCTTCCGTCACTGATAGCACAGGCTAGAGAGTGAATACACCTACGTGCCTAACTTTGGCCTTGTTGATGTTCAGAGATGTTCACCATCACCCCTAGATGGGATTTTGGTTCTTAAAATATGGGGTTTTAAGGATTTTTCGGGTATTGCTCAACATTGACCTTGAACTCATGTTTAAAAGAAATCCAGGTGCCATGATGTTGAGTGAGCTATGCCTGAGTTAATTTAATTATCTAGACCTTAGACAATTTTGAAAATATTACCCATAATTCATATCTTCCGGGTTCCAGCCGAGTGCCCTGTTTTCTTTGCTTGTATGTGACAAATGATGTTTTGATGATGTTTTTTTTAAATACAGGCATTAGGTTACCACTTGGTCCAAGAGAAGACTTCTATTATTCAACACTTAGGCTGCTGGGGGCATAGTAGCTAACCCGGTTTGGTCTTGATTGTGTCACTCACTCTATAGCTAAAGGTGTTCCCCACCTCTCATGGTGTTCAGTCTAACAACTGACACCATATAGGTAAGTCAAACAGGCAGGGATGGGCAAAGTCCCAGGTGAAATAATTCTGGCGTTGATAGTTGTGATTATATACAATGATAATCTTAGTATATGTATGAAGGGTACTGATGTATGAGAGAATTTGACTTGTGAAGGAGTATTACATTTTTACATGGAAACTTACTCTGAAGTTAAACAGATATTGGCTCCTGATGTGCAGCATCAGTATGCAGTCCGAGGTGAGCTACCTTATTTCACTTTCTCCTTTAGCCACAAAAGTTTTCTTCCACTTCTTTTGTGAGCTTTGCCTGCAAAGATAGGTAATAGGAAATAACTAGTGCACTTCTTTGTAGCTTTTCCTGTGTAGCAAGCTCCGAACTGTTCAGTATGTTTGTCAGCATTTCCAAATCTAAACTGAGGGAGGGGCAGGAAATTTCTCTTTCCTAATCAAAAAATGCAGGAAGAATAGTATAAAAATATGAATACTGAAATTAATATGCAATGTGATATAATGTCCTTGTCTGGACATTTCATTGCCTTTACAGTAATAATTCAATTTAATGATCTAAAACTTCAGGGACATAATAGTGCACGGATGATCCTTCCCTGCTTACAGACATGAAATGGGCTTGTACACATACGTACACACAGGTGAAAGCTCCCCCTCTCTTCCTCTGTCCAGCAGGTACAAACCGTTGGTCATCTTTGATTCCCGTAAAAATTGGGGGAGTGGGCCGGCATCTTTTAGGAAAAAACCAGAGCTGCTTGCTCAAGTCTTTGGTAAATCCAGTCCTCTTGACACTAAGTCCTGTACCTTAGCTGCCTTCTCCCACCAAATGACACAGATTGTAACTCTTTGGCATAAAATAAGAAAGACTAATTACTTTGAAGATTCTATTACTTTGTTTTTCAGTCCTTGCTCCTAATACGCTGTTTGCTAATGCCTTTCCCTCTGAAAGAAAAGAACATTGAACTCTCCATCTGCCTCCCTTATCTGTACGTGCACGTAGCATGTCTGTGCATACAGCACCCGTAGGTCTCACTAGAAGAGAGTGTCTTCTCTAGCAGGTTATGGTGACGTGCCCGCCACCAAAAAGGTTTCTGTACCTGTTTGGGCAGCGGCTTGAAAAGATTTCAAGCCTCCCTCTTCCCACCCCTTCCCTCTCCCCATTCCAAATACGGAACTTCCAGCAGCAGCTCACTTGCCCTCTGTAGACATGTAGCTACTGTTGTATTACGGGGTTTTGTTTTGGTTTTTTGCCAGCTACTTGACATTGTTTTACAGCTGGACTGTGCGGCTATTTCCAAAAGGCTCAGCTAATTCTGTTGTCCTTTTTTATCAAGGAAATTCTTGAGAAACCACAATAAAGCAGCTGTGACCCTGGCGATGCTTACAACTGTGGCCAAAAATAAAAATCGGTGCTTCATGCATTTTCTTAATGAGGGTATAGGTTTTTTTTCAGTGTGGTCCTTGACACCTAGCCAAGTCAGGGCTTGGCTCTAAATGTTTAGTGCAAACGTTATAAATAGCCCTAGATCGACGGGGCGTTTCTTTTCCCAGCGGCGCGCCCTCTCGGGGCTGGCCCTTCCCGGGGCTGCTCGGGGCAACGATGGAGTATCTGCAATGAGCCCTTTAGGCCACAGTTGCCAAATACTTCACGGGAGGTGCTGGTCACCTTGGGTTCCCGTTGGCTTGGAGGAGGAGGCTCGGCATCTTGCAGAATTAGGCCCGTAAGCTTTTGTTATTAATAACTGCCTTCGTGTTCGTTTTGCTTACAGACAGGATTTATTTGGCTTTCGACTATCAGTGGAAGTGTCCCTATAACTGGGTTTTTATGCTCTCTCTGTACAAATAGAAAACCTTGGTTTATTTGCCAACTCAAATAAGAGTTTACAAATGTGGGGGTTTTTCCGTGGCACTTAACATGGCTAGTAAATGGGTATGAAACAGCTTGATGCTGGGATTTCACAGTGTTCCCGCAGGCAGAAGACAGAGACATGAGGGAAGATGAATTAAAACTTTGGGAAAGTTCAGTCAACAAACTAAGAAGTGCAGACATACTGATTTATAAAGATACTATAACTTTTAAACATGTACTTTCAATCTGAAGGACTGCAGTAGGGATTTAAAATATGACTATTTAATTTTTGAAAATTACATAAATTAAGTGAACAGCCCATTAATGGGATGCCATCAGGATCACATGGCCAATTCAGTTCAAGTTATATTATCTTGCTGGCCGGATTTGAATAAGAATTAAGAAATTACTATTCAAAGTAGTATGGGACATTGATCCTCATTCACAATGAAATTCGTCACCATAACTACCTGGAATTCCACTGCTTTCACAGAGGTGTTCCACTGAATCTTCTTTATGGAGCGACTAGAAGGGAATTACATTAGTCGGAGGAAAAAAGCTGCTAATTAGTTGTTCTGCCTACATGTTAAATGAAGTCTTGTCTTGCAGAGAGTTCACAGATAAGCAGCAAGACATGTCTAATGAATGGTGAACTTCCTCCAGTTGGTCCATCGCTTGACTAGAGGTTCACCTCGGGGGCTATTTATCTGTCCTAGCGAGAGGAGCTTGCCTCTTATTTAGCAGCTGATACTTCATATTTGAACTTGGCAAATCGAGGCAGGTATTAGGGTTAAGCAAACTGAGTGATGCACTTCAAGGATAAGTTGTTCTCAGGGAAATATCTTCCAGAGTCTCTGTTAAACTGAATGATGAAAATTAGCCATTACATACAACTATTTAGTTACTTTTCACAATTTTGGAAACCTGTTTGAAAACACCTAAAAAATATCAACTTAGTTCAGTGCTACACTATGTCAAGAATGTGTAAGGAGTAAAACAAAAAGCTGCTATGGGTGGTCAAGCAACACATGTTACAGTTTAAAGAAACAAAGTCAACATTATTAATCTTAACTACGTTCAATTTATTTTATAAATATTAATTTTACCAAGCAACAGCATTTTCACTTGACTTCACTGCAGAGCATTTCAAGTCTAATTTCTGTGATAATTAAAATGTGAAAATCGGAATCTAATTCTGCTTTTGCACCATTTTTTTTTTTTTTTCTCCAGTTTAACTCGATTGACTTGCTGCTAATTTACACTGGCATAAATGCAAGACTACTAGGCTCAGCAGTTCAGCACGTTGAGATAAAACCTTTTAAAACCTTCTACTGACGGAGAACACTTGGAATGGCAGATGCCGAGTATTTGCATTGTTAAGCATTTACAAAATGTGATAGTTGTATATAAATACTAAAAAGAACGCTATCAGATAAGTCATATGTCCGCATGTCAATTGAAATTAGCGTTCTGGAGTTTGCAGTCCACAGAAAGAATTGCAGTAGATGGTCATGAATATTTGCGTTGCTCACCGTTACCTGACGTTTCATAAACTGGTACCTGTATCTGATGCAACACAGATGTGTTCCTTTCAAAAGACTGGCAAAAAATTTAATCATGTTATTTTTTTATGAAGTCTTTTCCATACCTGGGCTCCCCTAAGGTCACAAATTACTGTCATAGGCTTTTTTTTCCTCTTTTTGCTTATAATGAGTAGCTACAGTGAGAGTGTGGTGGCAGGGAGTAATGTCAGCATGACTGTCGGTTTCAATAATCCATTTTAAATAATCGCAAACAAAACATAGTAAGTGTCTGTGTAATGAAGTTAAGCCGTTTACCACTCACTGATGGTTACCTATGTTCTTAGATAAGAAAGAAACCCACGCGTTTTTCTTTTCTTTTTTTTTTTTTTTTTTAACTTTCTGTAGCATTTTTGCATATCTCTTCACTGCCAGCATCTTACCAGCAACGTAATGGGAAAGGGACTTCTCGTAGGTTTTATAGCTATGACTAGAAGCAGAAGAGCCTAAAACCTCAGAGGAAAGACTGGACTAGTAAGACTTGCATTCACATTTGCAGTGCCAGTTGGATCAGAGACACTTTTAGAGAAGCAGCTGGTGATGACCTGAGTAACGATCTGAATTTGACCAAAATTCTAAACCTTTTGATTTAGCTGATGTGCTGAAATTGATCTTGAGTAATATTTTTTTGAAACATAATATTTAACTTCATTTTAGAAGGTTGCTTGGTACCAGTGTTCTGGTTTTGACATTTAAATTCGAAGTCAGCGGAAGGTCGTAGATAAGGATGCCGACGGGGCTGTGCTCTGCTATCTTCAGATGATAACGAGAGAGGAAGTTTATACCCTGAAAACTCACAATTTCCTGGTGCAGCATAAACTACAACCAAAGACTTAAAAAACAAACTCGTATTACTCATCTCTTTTGTAATCACTTAAGCTGTAAACGTGAGCTTGAATTTTACTTCATGAGCTGCTGCAGTACAGTGAATTGCTAAGTCCTGTGCTAGCTGTACACTGGTGTTGGTATATGCTGATTGCACTGGTGGGACACTGGTATATGCACTGGTATATACACTGGTGGGACGCTGATTTGAAAAACCAGAACGAAATTCTTGGGAAAGAAGCAAATCAAGGAGGGTGATGGGGGATCTGACTATGAGCACAAAATACAATTATTTTTTGTGTGACTGTAAATGTTAACTCGAAGAAATGAAATGTAGAGTCCGTCAAGCTGGTCATCTGACAGCAGCCTGAGATTTTTATTTTTTAATTAATTTTTTGTTTTTAAGGGTGTTGAAGTATTTTTGTGTAGTGTGGTAGCAACTAGAGACTTCTGTCCCTTTGTTCTAAGCAAAATGCAGGCATGTATCAAAATGACAGTTTCTACCATAGAGTGACTCAGCTGAGACTGATTTTTTTTAAAAGGAGGTTTTCTGAAATTCCTGTAGTTTGCTGCTCTGTTGTTTCTTCTTTAAGGATTTCGGTTTTGAATACTCTTGCCCTGTCTACAGAGTTTTGTTCATCCGGCCAAGGAAGAGAAACCCTTCAGTGTGTTTTATGTGGCTAATGGCAATTAACCAATGAAATTTAGAATAGATGTGGTTTTTATTTTACTTTATTACAAATAAACCCAGCTAAAACTAAAGTAGTGTAAACACCCCCCCCCCAAAAAAAACCCAACCCCCCCAAAACCACCACCACCACAACAAAAAAAAACAACCAAAAAACCCAACCCAGCCCCCCCTCCCCCCCAAAAACAAAAAAAACAACCCCGAAAAAACCCCAACAACAAAAACACCAAAAAACCCCAAAACAAACAAACAAACAAAACCCCCAAACCCAAAAAAGGGGACTTCAGGCAGGTGTGTGGTGCATGTCGGGCTGGCTGGCAAGCCTTCTACCTATGCGTCAGACCATTTTTTAATGGTTGTGTTTTCTCCTTACCTGCCTCTCATTTTAACTTTGCCTGTCTAATGGAAATGTAAAATGAGCTTATATGACACCAGGATGGAAAACCTACATAGTTCCCCAATTCGCAAGTCTTCTGTTGCATGTTGGATCAAAGGGAGTATTTGGCCTCCAGTGCCAGGAACTGTGAAGGGAATTTTCCTGGGTCAAAAATGAGTATCTAAGCAAGATGTGTGGTTTTGTTTTTTGGGTTTGTTTTTTTTTTTTTTTTTTTTTAAAATCCTTTTTCTTTTGAACACACACATAAATGCTTTTGTATGCAAGACCCATGTTCATACAACAATGGTGACTTGATCACAGTTCCTCTTGCAGTGCTCCCCTTTGAAAAATACATTGTAAGCGCCTCTTTTTTGATTTTTATTTACTGCCAACCTGTGTTGGATCACGTAGCTCTGGAGAAGAAAAAATACTTTAATTGAAACTTTGCTTTGCATTTCTCTCTCTTCTGTTGTTTTGAGTTTCAGTTCAAGACAGTAATTAAGCTCGTGCTTAGACTGAGCTCGGTTCAGGTGGGCGCGTGAGGCCTTGCTCATCTTTAACGCTACTCAGCACAAGCTGAAGCGTTGCCTAAATTCAAAGCGTTTTCTTGCAACAGTGTTGGCTGGGAGGGAAGCTCTGGCATGGAGGGACTTGACCCTTCTTCCCAACCTACCTCCTGTTTGCTGCGGGAGTTGGGGAAGAATTGCTGCTGGGCCTCGTTTTGTTGCCCAGTAAAGCCTGTGGCAGGGCTCCCAGTGCCTCACTGGTGGTGGTGGTGGTGGTGTCATTGCAGGGGGAAGAAAGGACCCGCAGTAAAAGAGGGACAGTGCCTTCCCTCTGCTGGGGCTGCATTAATGCAGCAGTGTAGCAGCAGCTGTCCTTTTTAAACAGCTTTATTTGTGGGTTTTTTTTTTCCTCCCGTAGAGTAAGCTGGCCAGATTTGCAGTTTATAAAACTAGGACAGCCTAGCAGGGGATAAGGTTGTCCACGCACCATCTTCAGGGGATAATAATATCCATCGGAGAATGACTGCCATGACAATTGCAGAGAGAGGTGAACAGCCGTGTGCGCGTACCCACGCAGTAAATGGTTTCCTTAAAGAGAGAAAGACGGGGAAGGCTCCCAAATCGGGTGCTGGCTTTCGTTAGAGCTGGAGCAAAGCGCTTGCCGAACACTTGAACTCCGGATGACATGCTCCTGTAAACTCTTCACCTCGGTATTGTTTAGAGAGAAGAAGGGCTGCAAGAATTGGTTTAAATAAATAAACAGAGCTAGCAAGGATCCTTTCAAGCTCCGGGTTTGCAGCTAGAAGTAAAATATTGTGGATAACAAAAAGAAATTGCTCTCCTACGAGCAGTGTTTTTCTTCTTGCGCTGTGGATCTCTCTTTGTACCAGGCACCCAAGTGCGGCTCCTCCGATTTCTTCTGTCTCAGCTGGTCCCACCGAGCCGGGGTTAGTTGACGTTGGGGACGTGCTCCAGGGGCTGCCTGTTTTATCTGGCCCTTCCCGAGGGGCTGGATTAGTGGGGTGCAGCCAGGGAAGGCAAAGCCGTGGTACCGCGGGCGTTTGAAGGTTTGTTAACGTAGCTGCTGGACGAACAGCGACTGCTGTACAAAACCTTCTGCTGGTTTGTACGCTCACCGCGAGTTTTTGAGAGGAAAGATTTTTCCCTGTGTATTTTTAACTGATGTATAGAGAAAATGAAATACAGTTTGAAACAATCTTTGTTTCTTCTGTTCTGTCGAGGCCTTGGGGGCAAAGAAGAGCAAACAGCCCCGAGCCTACCCGGCGTGTTTGAATACCAGCCGTGTTTAGAAACCTGCTAGTTCAACAAAGCCCTATTTACTTGTTGCTCGCAGGACAGCTGATGCTCCGTTCCCCTACCTGGTTCACGTTGTTCCCGGGGGCATTAAAAGTAAGAATTACAAACTTGTGCATATAGAAGGAGGACTGGATTACCTGGGGAAGATTATAATAGCATGGCTGTCAGTTTTCCACTTTTCCTCAGCCTTTAAAACTGTAGATTCAGTCTTGCATCTGTTCTCCTGCGAAAGTAGCATACACACACGCGTGTACATACATACATATACGTATGTGCTTCTCTGACTTGAACTCTACTCTTTCAAAGTGCTTTCCAGTCTCCAAACTGAATCAGAGATACTCAATAACGTGCTTCTATTTGATCGCTATTGCTGGTTACCACCATATATATCCCTGGTGCTGCTACAAACCAAGCCATTTGGTTTTTGTTCCATCACAATTGATGTTTTAAATAGTCAAAAACAGGTAAGTCTCAGCTGCGTCATAGCTTGGTGAATGTCACAAGGAGGTAGATCACTTAACCAGTATGTTTTAACCAAATCTTTTAACAGAAATGGGAAAGGCACAAGAAATTAGAGACAGGAATATTTTTTTTCCTTTAATATGGTGATAGGACCAAATTTAGATGAGGAAAAACTGGGACCATAAGTCAGATGTTTCTTCCTCTTTAACTTATGGAAGACAGTGAACTGATAAAAGCAGGAGGAAGATTGTATTTGTTAAAAGCCTCTGATATCTTGAAAGTGATATACATCATTCCATTTCTTGGCTTTCACTCCTGTCTAAACAATTTAAAGACAAAAACTAGACCATCTATTTTGTGTACACATGTGGTTATCTATTTACCCATACGCATCAGTGTGTGCACATGTATATATACAACATGTACCTCATAGGTGTACTTTTAGAATGCTCTTCAGTTTTTTCCCAACTCCTAGATTTCAGTGTTTGACCCCCTACTTCAAAAAACCAAGAGATTAAGCAGGACCCATTATTTTGACATCAAATGCAAGCCCTAAACCGTTGCTAGGATACAGGATGTGGCACTATAATATTGCCTTGGTGTAAGGTTATATTGTCTTAAGTGTGGGGAGCAAGCCATATTATAAATCTAAGTAAGTTGATAGACGAGATAACAATTGCTGCTCTTATACTGTAATTAAAAGGAGAGGAATGTGTATAAAACAATTTGGTCATATACTCCGCTTTTATTTGGACGGTAAGTGAAGCACTATCAATAAGCAATTTCATTACAGTCAGTATGGGTTTTGTCTACTTTCAGTTTCCATCCGCATTAATTTAGAGTAACTCTACGGGTTTATTATTGATTGACACCGGTTTAAGCAATGCTAAAATTTGGCTGGGATGTCAGACCTGTTAATTTTCTTTTTTTATTTTTCTTTTGTGATCATATTAAGTGAAAGCTGGCTTCCAATTTCAGCGGTATCAATTCAGGGGTGTTATCTTACACTTTATATAGGGCTCAAATGAGCTGCAAACTTGGTATGTTGTGAATAAAAAAAAAGTTTGCCTCTGATTTTTCTTTTTTTTTTTTTTTTTTGTAGACTTGGGGCAGTTGTATAATTGTCTCGGATGTCACATATAAATTGGCTCAGGTGCAGTGTCCAAATGAGCCAAATCCACTGCACGTGTGACTGTACAAAAAGGAAGTGGATGTTTTTATTACCTTTCATTTGTTTTGTCTTTTCAGGAGGGGGGGGGAAAAAAGGACAAAAAAACACCCAGCAAAATTGAGATTTTTTTTTTTTTCCTTTTTTTTTTTTTTTCCTTTTAAATCCCAGCAAGCTGTGTTGAGGAATGGCAGTGGTTTATATACAGCCCCTGCAAGCAATTGCCACTCGTAAAGCAGCTGGCTCATGTGGAGTGAAAGCCTGCGCTCTGCTGTAGAGCTGAAGTCTCTATCACAGAGGAGAAAAAAGAAAGACCTTTGACTACACAGTTGGCAGACAGGGGTGGCTGCAGGTGGAACATGAACCTCCTGAGTCAAGCTGTCCACCAAGCACACAGTGGGCCAGATCAGCCTCCTCACCTATGAAAATTACCTGGTCATTCTTGGCTTCTTCAGCAGCGTTGAGGCAGACAGGTCATAGGCTGCTCCGTGGGTCTTACCGAGATGCAAAGGGACCTTTCAATGTGCTTAATGCAGGTGTGTTTGTCCTTATCACAAATGCCGAGTTGAAGGGACGTCCCAGCTGGTACCTCAGAAAAGTAGTGTTGGAGATGGATGATAGTAACTGTGTTTATTGAGGCCAAAATAGTACATGTTGGGATGGAGCATAACCAAACAAACCATTGTGGGTCTAACTCATGCAATTAAAGAGGTTAGTGCCTTCACAGAGAGAGATAACGTGAGCTTTCTTACTCTGGAGTGGGTGCAGTGAGTGAAGCTGCTGAAGGTTGTACTGGAGCAGACTGGAGTGCTCTTGTGAGCAGCTGGTGAGGCTGTGCTGAGAGACCGCTGGTCAACAGCGGAGGGCAACAACACCTTAAAGCAGCAGAGCTGCTTCCAGCAGGTTTCTCTGTCCTTGTTCCCGCAGCCACTGAGGTGCATCCGCTGTGGGAAGCACCGCAGGCTTTATTCCTTGTCTTGCCACCACAAAAAGTTTCTTTTTCCAGGAGTAACAGGCAAGGATCGTGTGCTCAATGTTCATGTAGTCCAACCCACTAGTTAATGGCTAAGAAGGTATTTCATATCCAGCAAATATCCGACTCATTAACTGATAGAGAGCAGTTCTGGACAGCTGATTCAGGCTGCGTAGCTATGCTTTAGCAGACTGGGTTACATCTGGCAGTTATTGATTTCAGTGTCTTCATAGTGTTGCACCACCTATACAAGATTGTGCTATTCGGTAGCAATTATTTTGGGGTCATTTTAGTAGAACGATGAAATACTTCCATGCCTATTTAATCTGTACGAATATCAGGTTAATTCTTGTGAAATCTCTTTTAAGATGTTAGCGTTATCTTCCCTATTTTATGCATAAAGACATGTAGGTTCAGCCCCTAGGCTAAAAGACACTTGAAAAATCAGATTTCTGTGTCGGGTGTCTCCTAGTTCTCTGGTTTCAGGACACTGCGGTTTTAGAAGTGCAACTATGAGCCTAATCAAAATGAAGTTGGATGTGCAATAACAGAAGTAGAAAACAGTCTACATATTTTGGCTAAAAAGCCTTCTCCAAGGTCAAAAAGAGAACCAGTAGCAGAGCCAGGAATAGAACCGTTATCTCCCAGGCCTTTTTCTTTTGCTTCTGTCCCAAAAGACACTATGCAAGGTACAATATCCATTTGACAAATTGCACAGTTATGTGATGAATTGCATTTATAATGCACATTTTATGGCCTCTTTTGGCCACTTCCTACTAATCCATCTTTCCTGGGGTATGTTCTTAACACTCCACAGCTCTCCGTGGCTATTAAACAACAACACAAAAATGTTCTTTCCTCCCAAAAGTAGAATTTACTGCAACTTCTTTGGTCTGAAGCAGAGGCCTGGAAATATTCAGGCCTGCTCAAGTGGCAGGCTTAAGGCCTCTGATGTCCTTCAGCCTGAGGGCATGGGAAATAATTTTTGTATGGCAAAAGGGACATGGGAATTTCCCAATTTCTCATTAAAAACATAAATTCCTTCTATCCCTGCATGTTTATGAGGTCTCGTATATTTGTACATAATTCTATGGTTTGCTACTAAATGTAATTTGGACTTGTTTCATAAGACTTGTATCCTTCAGCCAAAGCTTTGCCTCTCCTTACTTGTGTCAAATCTGTAACAATCAGCAAATTACCAATTGCTTCTTAACATCATGTATGTGACGTGCACATACATACACTTGCTGACTTACCAGTAACATGAGTATTTCAGAATATAAAATGGTTACTTATTGAGGTTTTAATTTCTTGAATTTCTTGCAGTAAATATGTACGTACTGTGGTGTAGGATAAAATGACTGGACTGGGGCCCAAGCTGCTGGGACGTATATAGGCTTAGGATAAGAAAGGTACCTCTGATCAGGACAGCTGGAGTTGAACGAAAGCCAGCAGGACTTATGGGTGTCCTTGAAGTTAGGCAAGCAGGATCCTGAATGAGGATGCATCCTAAGTATCTGCTTCAGTGTTATGTTGAGCTGAAGAGTTGTCAAAGTTTCTGAGGCATCTTCATGGTGACAATTGGATTTTTGGGGGCTGTACTTCTATTACTACCACGAATGCATCACGGTCTTGGAAACATTACTTAACCTTTCTGTCACCTAGTTTATATACCTGTAAAACAGGTGTAAAAACACCTACTTCTCAAAGGTCTTGTGAGAATTAATGAATACTGAAGTGCCTTGAAACTCTTGGCCGAAAGTCACTTACAGAGGTACAAAGTAGTATAATCGTCCATGTCTATAATATTACATCTCTATATAAATGCATGTGGTTCAGAAACACAGTTCATTTAAAAAAAAAAAAAAAAAAAAAAAAAAAAAATTCCAGGTGGGATTCTGAAAATATTGCTATAAAACTGGGTCTTAAGCTCCATGACAGAGGGCATAGATGAAAACACCTTTACAGAAGTTACCTTTACTCTAAATTAACATTATGAATGTACTTAATTTTCAACAAACCTTATGACCCCTTTCGCTCTCCATCCTTCTCCCTAGAAGACTGGGAGAAATAAACTTGTTACCACACCAGCTTTATCCTCCTGCCTTTGGCATTTTATATTGTGTTTCAGAAAACATGAACCAGGAAGGAAAAAAAAATGGTGTTTATTTTTAAATACAAAACTATGCGGACAATATTATTGTTGCATTTCTTGAAATGTGTCCAGAATTCAAACCTGGAGGCGATAGACGTGCAAGAGTGAAATTGGCCCTAGACAGTTAATAAATTCTGAGCAGAGATGCATAAATCAGCGAGGGTATTTTTCAAACTTTTTTTTTTTTTTCCGAAGGGTGGGCATGGGGGAGGGAAACGTCTTTGGAGAATTGTTTTCTATCAGTTCAGAAAATAGAGAAAAGAATTCAGCAATACCCAGTGCTGGTTAGCAGATTGTCATTTTTGGGTTTGATGTTCCTAGGTTTAATTGTCTTTCATGTGAACAATGGCAGGAGCTCTCTAGTGTGCCATGCAAGCATGATAAAAGGGGGCCGTTCTTGCATAGCAATGCCTTTTTTTTATTATTAGCGTAAAAAATTAGCAAGCTGGAAGTCGTTAGAAGGAGTTCCATTGGCATTAATTGTAATGCAGCCTGAATTTGTTTGCAGACCAGTGCGGCAAGACAATAGCAGCAAGGGAAAAAAGCAATATTAATAGCCTTTTACTTATTGTATCATTTTAGTGAGCCTTAATAAGGTGTCTGCTGTCAACTGGAATTTATTAAAATAAAAAAAAAAAAAAGACATGGTAATTGATGTATTGCAGTAAGTATGGATGAGGGCTCAACTTGATTAATGTATGAGTTGGCTTTTTAAGGCATTTTAAAAAGGCTTCTTAACTGGGTCTTAAGAGACTGGCACAAGCCCACTGTAAACTACCTCATTGCAGTTGGAAAACAGCCTGACAGCTGCTGATGTCTCCTGTGGCTTTGCTTTTTTTTCTGATCAGAGAAAACTGAAGTAATATAGTCCTCGTCAATAATTGCAGTGCTTAAAAATCTTATAAAGGGATTTCTGTTCTTCCCTCCGGAGATAACTTTTCAAAGGTTAAATTAGTTTTACTTGTGTGTGCTTCAAATATCTCGGCTCCCAATAAGGATCAAGTTTTGTTTTAAATAAACTGCTAGTTTGTGTGTTGCATTGGATTAGCACCTTGCTGAATACCTTCTCTTTCGGTATGAGATGGACGCTACAAAGCGTTAGGTTTAAGTCTAGCCGCAGTCCCCCAAAAAAGCTTCAAGATACTGACTGGCTTAGCTAGTTTAGTTCAGAGGCGGGTACTCTTTTTGTTTGTGTGGTTTTTTTCCTTGTTTCGCACTGGTGAACTTTGCTTGAATTCATCAGCTTCGCTGCGCCGTTTCACTACTCACCATAACTTCAAGAAGTAGTGGTGGAAAGATTTGTATAGAGGCCAGTGGGAACTGGGGACCCTGATATCTTTTGACTTCAGCGTGCACCCGATTTCAGGAAGGTCTCAGCCTAAAATATTCTGTCTGTCTAGGTGGTTCTCACACTGCCAAAATGCCGAAGGATATAAGATAATAGGAAAGCCCTAACGTGTGTGAGGAGGCTGTTTTATGCAGATTAGAAGGAAACAGTCTTGTAGGAGTATGGATTATAGAACAGTAGTATTTCTGTTACTATACATAGGCTTTTGTCTTAACCCACCTGTTTTGTCCTAGGTCAAACAACAAATATTTGGCACGCTGTAGAGAAGTCGCTTATGCTTACCTGGCATTTCAGTTGTATTTACCAGGTAGTCAGTGAGCACACAGAGAAATGCATTGGGAAGAACAGATGGAGGTGTCACCTATAGAAATAGTTCTGTTAGTCCGAATAAATATATTCCATATTTTCTATTGGGGTCACCATGAGCCTAAGGTGTAAGGTGAAGCGTCAGCGTCTAGTTTGATTAAAAATTTCCAGATTTGTCTCCTAGGATAGATAATAGGTGACTTTCTACTGGCTAGACTAATCAAGGTTCTTCTTTCCGTAGCGTTGTCCCCATCAGTGCTGCAAATGTCATCCAAGTAGATATCAAAGTCAAAGGGAGAGAAACAGACTTTTAATTTGTTACAGTAGCGTGTTGTCCTTCCTGATAGCTCCGGGCCTTTCCCAGAGGAAGTGCTCATGCTTCATTATGGATGTAAGCTTTATTAGTATAGACGTCATCAGGTTCAAGTGTTAGGAAAAGCCTCTGCTTGCTAACAAAGGCCATGGCCTGGGATAATGTAACTGTTCTCCTTACCGAAGGTTGTAAGTCAGTGTGGACGATACTCTACTCTTCTTGGTTTTTTTTTTTTTTTTTTTTAACATCCTGATCTGCTTGGACATCTCGTGTGATGCGATTCTCCCTCTCTGAAGGCTAAAAAGGACGACTTGAGTGCTCTGTTTTCAGTACATTCTTTTTGCTCTGGATCCAACCACTCACCAGAGAAAAAGCCTAGTTGAAGTCATTTCAGAAATCTGTGTATAACCTATTGCCGGTTCATCCACAGACTGCCATATATGAATAATACTTCCTTTAAGATTTCTTCTTCAGGTTTCAGATACCAGAAGTGCAGCAGCACAGTGTACGCACTTGTGGGATTTTTTTTTTTCTCCTTCCCCTTCTTACAAGTTTCCTATTAAATGAAATTGTTGCATAGCTCTAAATATGAGTTTCAGCTTCTTTTTACGTTAGAAGTCTGAACTTTTAACTTCTTTCTGTGCAGGCTACCTGCTGCATGAGACATTTTTCTAGGAACTTTCTTTTCCTATCACCTTTTTTTTATCCAACAACACTTCCTTCTCCAGTAGCTGCTAGGTAAAACCTTTCTTTCTCTTGTTCCCTGCCATCAGGTGAGAGGAGACTTGAATGCATTAATAGTGATACAGCACTGCATTAATTGCAGCTCCTTCCCCTTCTTCAGTCCATTGGCCACCCAGGCTTTCCAGTTCCAAGCCAGTCTAGGGGCTCTGATATGCCATTGAGGAGAATATTTAAATATAGACATCTTGGATATTTACTCTCCTAGTTACACTGCTGTGGCAGATGCTGCAGTGGTCCAGCATTAATATCTCTGTGATCTGTGCAAAAAAACATGCTGTCCCAATGGTTTCTTCATTTAGCCTAACTCACAGTTTACATAATAATTCACTTCAAGGTCTGATCCACCTCGAGTCATTTTCTCCTTCTCATTCCCTTCTCTCCTTCATTTTTAGGCATGGGGTCTCTGAAATCTGTTCCTGAATATACCCAAAGGTTGCAAGCATTTGAAAGCTAAGTGTGGATTCTGATCAAAATTTTGCAAATGGTTTCCATTTTATTAAGGAGTCAGATTGAAGACCATTAATAAAATGGAAACTCTGCAGCTTAATCTAACCTTGATATATTTCCAGCCTAATGCATCTGCTTATAGCCCTGTCACCGCTGGGTCTGAGCACCGAGAGCGTTGTGAATACATTTTCATACCTTTGCATTTCCCCCCCCCACACTTTCCCAAGTTAGGCCAATTCTCAACTGTTCCAGGCATCTTTCTCCCCTTGACTTTGGCTAGGATTAGAAGAGCCATGCCAGCCTTTATTTGATACCCTGTTTGCTGCTAAATGTACAATTTGTTTAGTAGATGAGGAGTGATGCAGAAGGGAGACTGAACTTGCGGCAGACTTTGGAGGTAAATAAGACTGGGTGCTACACAGCTTAATTATCTGCAAGAAGTGTTACACTGATGAGCAACCCCATAGCACAACCATATCCAAATAATGAGTAGTGATGGTGACCACGCAGAAGTCTGCCGGCCTGACTCCAGATTTCCCTTTCACAGAATTCGGGTTACCCATCACGTTTGGCTCTGCTGAAACTTCTGCTTTACTATGAACTTTATATGGACCTTGTGTGCACCAGTGACTTTTCTTCCTCCCAGCCCAAAAATTCAGTTTCCCCAGTTGATGTATGGAGGTAACCTCATCTACTTAGGTTGCAGGTACATTGCAAACCTTACTGAATGGATTTATCACTGAATTGTGGATTATCCCTGAGCGGTAACTACCACACGACTATAAAATGGAATTAATTAATGTAATTATTTAATAGTTGTGATTAAAAAATGGAGTTGCAGGTGTTACAGAGCAGGTGCTTCTTTGGAAGTTCAAAACATGCTTCTCCCAGATCTTAGAGAGACTGAACCTGACCCTAGCAAAGGGATTCAAAAATTTGGGGGTGATCATGAGTTTGCTTGCACTTGCAATTGTCAAAGTACGTACTTGAAAAAGCCCAGTTTCCTCTTTTGTTCGGGTACCGTTACAAAGCCTGGCGCAAAGTCCTTTCGGTGGCACTGAAAGAGGTCTCGTCTCTCCCAGCCTCAGAGCACGAATCTCAGGTTCCCTCTTCTGAAAGCGGCCTCTAGTTATTACATGAGTAAAAATACAGATGATCTCTGCCAGACACACACGGAGACTAGGTGTCTGTGCTGACACATCAATACAAAGAACTGTTATCACAGGAAAATTTCTCCTTCTAAACCTGGGCTTAAACTAATATGAACAGACATATAAAGGCCCCAGCAGGTGACCTTTGCTCACACGAGAATATGTCTGCTCAGGGATTTCTTAGTTCATGTTAATTGATTGCCTGATGGGATTGATTAACTAATTGATTTACTGTGGTTTGTGGTTTAACGCAAGGATTGGCCTAGGGTATACTTCAAAAGTTTTTGACGTGGAAGAGAAATTTAGGAAAAGCTGGCACTAGCACTGATAAGTCTTTTTTGAGCGTGACTCCGGTGTCTTACGCCAAATGAATCCCATTGCTGAGAGCATTAATACTTAGCATGAGTAATGCTTTATAGGCTGGGTTAGAGCAAAGTGAGCTGAGGAGTGAATTTACAGCGTCTTTGTTAACCCGTAGTGATTTCGTGTAAGCCCACTTCAAGTGCATGTTAATAATGTCAGCGTGCGAGGTATCCATCTTCCCTCTTAGCCTTTTGCAGGCAAAGGGAGAGGAACTACTGACAGGGCCTGTGCTCAAAATCATTGTCCCTCCCCTCTTTCTGCAGGAGTGGGCTCCTAATCGTTATTCTCCGTGGGCCTCTGCTCCCACCCCCTCACCGTGGTGCCTACGTGCCGGAGCAGTTCTTACCATGGAGGTGCAGAGAAGGAAATTAAAACCCTCACAAGAGACCAGCCTTTCAGCAAAGAGTACCCCCAGTGCTTTGGTTCGCACGTGTCTCTGATTCCTGGCAAAAAATGCCATTTAGTGTGAGACACCAGAACCAAAATTCAGATCTATATGACAATTTTGAAAGCATGTTCGAAGTGCCTGGTGGCTGCAGTTGAAATGGCTTTCCTCTTGCTTATATAAACTTGTTTGAAAGAAATTGCGCTGTAGACCTACAGTGAGGGTGCAGCAGACTTTCTGTTCACACTCTTGGGTATTTCTTGGTACTTAGGAGACTCGGGAAAAAAAAAGAAAATATATATTTCCTATTAACCTGTTTTGAAAATAGTCTTCCCGTATCAAAGCATGTTCAAAAAGCAGATTGCATGTGATAGCAGTAACTAAAATGCAGTAAGAAGCAGCCTTTTGATCTGTTGCAAATAAACTCTTTTGCAGATAAATACATTACAAGTGTATTTTTGTTCATTTGCTATCAAATTTAATAGCAACCAGTGGAATTGAGTTCAGCCAAAATGGTTTCATATCAGACTTTGAATACGTACTTTTAAATATTAAAAGATAATGATTTGTATGGCATTGTTATATATAATGCATTTCTTGTCTTCTCTTGTGTGCATGTGACGAATTCCAGTCGATAAGCCCAGGACTCTGGAGTCAGTTGTCTGGCTAGTTATTAAGATTAAGATAAGTGCTGAGAAGGGAAAGATACAGTGCATTGTACTGCCCTGCTGGGACCGGGCCACCTCGGATTCCAAGTGTAAACAATGCATTAGTTCTCCCTGGCTTATTTCAAACCCGAGGTGTACACTGTAAATATTTGGGAAATATGATGGAAAAAAAAAAATTTTTATTTTTCATCCGTTAAAAGTTATTACTAAAAAGTGAACCTTAGCCCCCCCTCGGGTCCCAAATCATTACTCATCTGTAAAAATCCAGGACCAATTTCTGTTAATTACTTATGAAAAATAACTTTTTTCCTTACCCCAGCCATAAAAAAGAAGACAGGCATTTGGACTGCATTATCGCTAGGCACTTCAGGCTGAATGTGCCACAACAATAACAACATAGTTCACGCTCGCACAGCAAAGCTCAGCTAAGGTTTGGGGGGGAGAAAGGGGGGAACGGACCTGGAAAGCCTGAACTACAGAATCCTGAAGTCAATGCAAAGTCTCCTTATGACTTTGGTAAACCTTAGATAGGGTCCAAAATGAAAATAGTGAAGTCGGTGCTTTCTGAGCATGTTGGAGCTGTTACTGCTGGTGTTGCTGTGGTGGAGTCCTAGGGCATCACGCTGTCTTTTCCGAAGGGGGAGAGGGAGAAAGTTTTCTGTTATTCCAAAATATTACTGAGATATTACTGAGATATTAAAAAAAGACAAATATTTCGTGAAGTTCAGTTGTTGATTCTCACTATAATAAATACGAGCTTTGCTACAAATTGGTAGTCAACGCTTTCAAGACGGCAAATTTGACTTGTCTGCAGGGTCACTGGAGGAGTGATAGAAAGCAGTCATTTAGAAAGCGTATTGAAGCTGCGTGCTGTGCAATGTGGACCACTGGCTAGCAATTAATTTTTGTTAATGAATTTAAAACTAGATGTATGGAAATGGTTATATAAAATGTATACACTGCTAAACAGCTAACTAGCCCTTCGGGTTTGCATTTTCATTATCTGTATGTAAATCATTTCAGCAAGCATGATCTAATAAGTCAAAAACTGCTCTGAAAATTTGAATTGAGATTTGCAAGATACTTTTTTTTTAAATCCTCATGCCCTGCTTCATGGTACGGCCTTTAGAGTGAAGCTATGTCTATCCTCTCATTAATCACCTCTTACAAGGAGATAGTTTGTAGATTTTATTGTGTTTCAGAAGGGTTATTTCTAAACTCTGGGAATATTCCGCATTAGTGGAGATGGGAAATTAAGGAACATTCAAAACCGTTCAAGAGAAACAAGGAGCACAGCTGAATGGTCCCCAGTGACCCCTCCTAAATCTGATGTTTCTTATGTGGTAGGAAAGAAATAAGGAGAAAAAAAAAAAAAAGTTAACTGTAAAAGGCCATCTGACAAAACCAAGCAAACTGCTTTTTCCTGAGCATCAGAAAGTTCTATTACTGAATTAGAAGCTGTCTCTTTCCTTCATATGCCAGCTAAATCATTGTGCTTCCTTAGCTCCCCTAAGGTATATGCTACAATTTCCTCTTAACCAGCAATGAAGATAAATAGCTGCTGTATCTTTGCTGTTTACAGTTATCTTAAGCAAAACCAAAATTAAAGCAGAATCACTGCGGCGTCACAGTTTCTTATGGAATCCTGAATATAGGACAAAAAGTTGGAATACCTCAGAAAGGATATAATATATGAAATATGAAATATATGCATATGTGTATATGCTTGCATGCATTTGTAACTTCAATTATTACTAATAGACCTCAAAAAAACTGAGTAATTAAAATGATTTCTAAGCTTGATGTGCTGTAACCAGATAAATGAAATGTACAGAGTGGACTGGAATATTTGGAATACCACTCTCTGTTTCTTACCCCTTTTTTCACAGCATGAGCATTATATCATGGTTGTGTACATTCCATTAGCTGCAAGTGAGAAATCACTGCCGAGGTCGCTGAAATGTCAGTGCCACATACGCTGAGGACAAAAATGGATGGAATTCCCTGTTACAACTCTAATTATCAAAACTCATATGGTACAACAGGAAAACGCGTGTGTCCTATATGCTGTGTACTGCAGTCTAATGGAGACACTGGCTGGCTGAAAAGCCCTACAAACAAACCTATGCCATAACTTACTTTAGATTTTTAAACATTTCATATGCCAGGTGAGTAAGTTTAGTCTCTGGCACACACGTACGGCTTCACGCTGTATATTCACTGAATACTCTTGAAACCAGCTACATGTTTTTAAAGCTCTTTTGCTGAACCCTGTATGGTCTGAAATACCCAGGTAGTTAGCATTCCTGTTGATATGATTGAGACCTTTACTTGAACTGACCTCAGAAGGAATAGAAGACTAATTGAGGCAGCCCTAGTTCTAGCTCTCTAGAGGTGTAAAACACTGCAAATGGTATCTGGTGCATGCATAAAAAGGTTTACATAGTGGAAGAGGTATATGGGGAGGAAAAGAAAGACTTTTCTTTCTCTGTCGCTCAGCAGCCTTCTCCCCCCTCTTCCCAAAGCTTCAAGAAAAAATAATTTTATTCCTATCTTAATGTCACTGCATGGTAAAATAATAAGCCAAAAAAAAAAAAAAAAAAGAAAATGCACCCAAACAATGCAGAAGGTAAAATTAGGACAATACTTGGGTGCCTCAGGGCTGTAATTAAAGCTATCTAGATAAAAAGAGATATTCTGCCTCAGATTTATGTTCTGAGGAGGGGAAAAAAAAAAAAGCTGAAAGTGAAACACAGCAAAAGAAATTCGTAATTCCGATGTATTCAACTCGCCCATCAGAAGAAATGGCATTAATTCAGGTACCCAATTACTGTAATGTGGTTCAGAGCACCTCAATAGGTGTTTCAATCTCAAGCCAGGACTAACATTTGTAATCCTTTAAATGCACTTAAGAAATTGATGTTACAGCCCCACAATCTGTTAGGGGCCTTGCTTCCTGGCTGATTGCAAAGTATCCCACCATTAATTGGATCATCAGAATGTGATCCGCGTTCTGGTCCCCGGATTATGTAAGACTGACTTTGCTCTGACGCGCTGAACCAGAGGCTTCTTTTGCTGGATATTTTGACCCTTAATGTAGATAAGTGGTATTTTTCATCAATCTTAGCTTGCATTAAAAAAGGGAAATGTCAATTCAATGTGGGGCGTTTAACTTAATTCAACATCTTTTAATTTAATACCTTGGTAAAGTTAGTCCGTCTCCGACCTGCCGGAGACTTCTGCTGATGGAATGGTTTGCGGAGCAGGGCTGGAGGCACGTCGTTCATGCTCCATAACACGGTCAGGTCCCAAAAGCCTCTTCGTGCTTCGTCCCTGTGTGAAAGAGAGAAAAAAACAGCCCCCTGACCATGCTTTGCCGTATTGGTAATGAGTTTCCTCAGCTCCTTTGGACTGTTCCCTAATGACTGCTGTACATGCCTGAGGGAAAAGAGACAAAAAAATTAATTCAGTGTTTACTGCCCTGTTTTCATCTTGGGCTTCAGGTTTTCCTGATTTTTTTTTTTTTTAAATTTTTTTTTTTTGTGTAAATCAGGGTGCTTTGATTAATTTGCTCAATATTCTTAACGCGTTTTGGTGCTACAATAACAGCTGGTTTGGAAATCCTCTGCGCAGACTAGACCTAAGATCCTATTGAAAATAGGGGACATTCTTTCTAAAAGAAGGAGGCTTTACCTCAAAAAAAAATTATTACCAGAATAGGTACAGGACATGTTGTAACACCTTCCCCCCCCCGGCCTTTTCTTTTTTCTTGTACTGCATCATAAAAGCCCTCCTAGTCCTTCTCTTCCTGATACTGAATATGTTTGTCCCAGAGGTACAAACAGAAGTTCAAAGGCAACTGCAACAAAGATTTTCTTTTTTTTTTTTTTTTTAATGAAAATAGTAAGCTTCTCAGTTTTCTAGGAATTGTAATGAGTACCAGATTCATTTGAGTCTTATCATGGCTTTGGGAAAACCATTATATGGTATGGTGTCTCTTGGTCTCGTGGTTATTAGGAGTGAAGATGGTGAGGTGAAGAGAATAACATTAGATTTTATGACCAAGGCTTGATGCTTCTTCTGGAACTGATGGTTAATAATCCTGGGTATGGTGATGATTTCAGTAAAGTTAGTACCTGCTACCTCTACATATATATCAAAAATAACTAGCAGAATCTGACTTTTTTTGGTGTTTCAGAGAAAGAGCAAGCTCTTTTCACGTGTGTCACACAGAGGCAGAAGCTCACAGAAATCATTTTGCAGCTGAGGCTGGCTGACTTGGGTCTCCTTTCTTTTTTTTCTGCCAAGATCTCAGTCTTGTTTTTCCAACTCTCCCCTCTGCCCCCTCTTTTGCAAGTCATTCAAAAATAGTGCCGTACTGTGGGCAGGAAAAACCGCCGAGGTACAGCAACGGTGAGGGGGTGGTTGGACTTCATATTTCACTGCTGTCTTCTAGGCTGTGGAGACTTTTTTGAGAGGTCTTTAGGACATTATAGGTTGAGGAAAAACAAGCTTTTGAGGCAGTGTCTTTCTGTTTCATGGGAGATCCTGAGGAGATTGAACTGAGGAGGGTGGTTCTTGCATTTCTCCCACTCTCCTGCTGGCCAGGACCAATGCAAAGTCTGCCGTATAGGGAAAAAAGGTAAAAACTTTGAGGCAGGGAGTTTAAATAGGAGGTTTGGGACAGTCTTTTTAGACATCTCATCCATATGGGTTTTGCAGTCACTTGGGATAACACCTTGTGAGCTTTCTCAGCATGTCAGAGAACACAATTGTTCTCGTCTTTGGTCCACACTAATTAGGTTTTGTAGATTAGCAGAATACCTAGGTTAGCCTTCTCGCTGGATTTACAGAGACGATAAACACAGATGCACAAAAAGGCTTTTGGTGGGAGATATTTTTGTGATCTTGAACGCAGATAGGAAGAGAACTGGTCTGGCATTTGGAGTGAGCTGACTTTATTAACAATTAACTGTGCGCTGCTCAGGAGAAGGCAGAGTTTCTGTTGTTGGGTTGGGGGTTTGGGTCCGTGTGAGGTTGCTGTTACTCATACAAGGTACGTGGCTCATATATAAATGCCTGACCTTGCTTTTTTTTTTTCCTTCTTTTTTCTTTCTCCTTTCTTTCTGATATGAATTGAATAGGCAGGTAGATATATACAGTTCTGGTCAGCCTAATTGGCGCTAGGGGTGATATGGTGCTACACTAGGACAGGATAACCTTTAGGTTTAGGCTCCTGGCTGGAGTGCAAGAAACATGCATACAATTCCCAGCAGTTCTCTGACTGGTCTCTTTAAATTGCAGTATGTATTGGTCTTGGTGGTCTTCTCTCTTTGCACTCATACAGCTCCTGGTGCAGGAGGATCTCACCTGGAACAATAGATACTGCTGAACTGTAAATAAGAGCCCTGGCTAGAGATTCCTATAAGCAGATGACCACCTTGCAAAAATATAGTACTTTTATACCAAGCATGTTTCATGTTAGAGTGTTTGAATCTCTTTCAAACTGCCCCCGTCGATGAAGAACGTGAGTTCCTGCTGTGACATTACATACTTGCTATACCAACATGCAAAGAGAATTCCAAAGATGTAGACTTATATATTATCCATGAGGGAATTACACCTACTTAAGCTTAAATATTTTAACAAGCAGTGTTGAAGGAAGCTCGTTTGGTCATGTTCAGACCTGGTATAAAGAGAATCACCTTTCCTGAAGTGACTGAAGCTGTATCTACTTCGGCCAGACCTAAGTTTAGCTTGGAGACTTCCAGATAAGTACTGGTCTCACAACTCGGCTCGTTCAACACAGATACAAAGCTCTTTTATGAAAGGAGAACTATAAAGCAATATAGGTAAGCCTATAATTATTTTGGCCACAGAACAAACATATTGTTGCTTCCTGCTTGGAAGGGCCTAACCTTCTGTAGGGAGAGTAGGATCTGCGGTATCTCCAGCATTGATAGCGTTCCTACAGCAACTGCATTTTCCAGCAAGCTTTGTACTAGCATAAGATGCCTCTGGGTTATTCCACTGTATGGGAGGGGAAAGGAAACCTTTTGTAGCTTGTAGCTGTGCCTTCCTGCGCAATTGGTTTTTAAACACAGGCAGTGCATCTCGGGGTGTTTTGCTGTATGGAGTTGCATTGGAAGTGCGTCACTGCCAATCTGTTTAATTGGAGTGTTGGGTGACACTTCTCTGCTGCTTTATCCCTGGTTAGAAAGCTGATCTACGTTTTAGCTTTAAGTACACTACAAGGTTGGAAAGTAAAGTTGAGTTTGCAGTGAAACAGATATATTGGCTTCCCATGTTTTGAAGACAAATGGAGTCTCATCCATCGCTGCTATACCAGTATGCCGGTGCTGTTTCAGGCTGCTTTGGGTTAGGATTTCAGTTTGCCCTTCCTTCCTAATGGGGTCCCTTGGTGGCGAATGCCATCCAAGCGCAGGATGGATGAGATGCCCTAAGGACCTGTATCAGGCTTGCCTTTGAAGCAGTGCCTTGCTGAACTGTGAACTGGGCTTTTCTTGGAGTGCTGCGTGAGGATATGAATTCAACTTTGAGACAAAAAAAAAGGGAACGAACACCACATACAGCAGCATATGTCAGCCTGAAAGCACACAGTATTCGGTGGCAGTATTAATACGGATCTAAAATGGTTTTCTTGTGGTGTCTTAAGTATTTCCCAGAGGCTCCTTTCTTTGTTCTAACTCCCTGTGGAAGGGGCAGAGAAAAATGGCTGGTGCGTTCGCTTCGGCCACTGTCAGCGACAGGCTCACAGCAGAATTAATTCTGTCCTCTCTAATGACCGTCCGTCACCTCATTGCCAGGGAAATGGCCTCCTCCGTCTGCAGGATCATAGCAACTCAGTTTTATTACGCAGGACAACGCGCTTCTCTCCTCCGGGCTGCCCGCAAAGGCTGAAGTGTGTCCCCTTGCCTGTGTGGCCGGGCGGCGCGGGTTCCTCTGGTCGGTGACGCTTACCTGTCCCAGGGTAGGCTGCGTATCGACAGCTTGCGTGTCCACTGCTTGGCGTGTTACTGTTTCTGGTTTTTCTCTGAATTTCTTTCCTTCCCACGGAGGGGGAAAAAGATTTAAAAGAAGCGGGCAGGATGAAACAAACCCACACGCTGTATCCATTGTGATCATATCCCCCCCTGGGCTTCTCGGTTCCCTGGGAAGATGTGTTTGCAAAACCAGGTGGATATGTATAAACACTGAATGGTTTTGGTATTGGGGATGCATACTTTTTCAGGATTGGACTCCTGCTTGAATTCACAAGTCTACCTTTCACACAGGCCTAACCGCACAAAGTGTGAACACTTCAAGACAACGTTGATTAGTTCAGCAAATTCTGACTCTCCTACACAGTGGTGCAAAACAAATGCCCTGTTTCTATTTCCCAAACTTGCACGTGCTACGAACTTTACCTGTGCAATTAGTTGGACGCTGTTGCTAAAAATGTAGGACGAAAGTGCTAGTCAGCATATTTTGATATGTTGTGAGTGATAGCTCACACGTACTAGGGTGTGAAGCTGAGCACGTGTCTTTTAAATGGTTGATTTGGGTTTCGGTGTTAAGCCCAGCTGTTCCTTGAATCACTCTGTACAGTACAGTAATTTAGAGTGTAATGGTCTCGTATAAGGAGGCAGATGTGAATCACAGGTGAACTACTTCTGAATGATGACAAGGGTGTGAGCACTCTCCCTGCCCTTGTCTTTCCCCTCCCAGTCTCTCATTCCCTTTTTTTTTTTCTTTTTTCTTCCCTTTCCTCCCACCACCTCTTTGCAACACAGGTAGGCACGTTCCAGTGTGACTCTGATGAGCCTGCGATGTACTAGTTAATCGGTTTCTCGTGTTTGATTTTAATGTCTTTTTTCACCTTGCCTACCCCAAGAAAGCCGTACTGCCTCAACTAGCTTTGAAGGTACCAATAAGTGTATGTTATAGAGTGAGAAGTGAAACGGAGAATGTGTCTTCACCCAGGATTTGGAAGTGGTAGGAAATGACCTTTTACACTTCTTTTGCTTTTTAGATCTTTAAGCCCTAAGCCACCCTAAATCTACTGTCCCTATAAAAAGCTGCTTTTTAAAAGGCTTTAGGAGGCTTGCTGACCTTGCAACCTACTTTGTAAGGAGTCTGCACCCACAGCTATTAAACAAAATTAATTTCAGCACTTTTAAATTGTTAATCTTGCAAAAGACAACTTGCTTGCTCTCCAGTGATCCCACAGGTCATCATTCTGTGAGCTGCAAGCCATCACCAGGGTTCGTGGCTCTGAACATCATCAGTCTGCTTGTGGTCTCCCAAATGCCTTGCAAAATTAATTCCTCTGCCCTCCACTTTTCCTCCCCAGCAGCTCTTTGAGGTCTGGGCGCTTGGTGAGCTCTGTGTGTGTAGCAGCTATTCACCAGTAGTCACGCCACAGATTACTCTCATTTTAAGGTTACTCTGTCCTAAATCAGTGCTTCCAATCCTCAACTCACGGTAATGAACTTTGGGCAGCAGGACATGAATTCCGGTAGGAAATGGCAGTTTTAGTCTTCGGAGTGTTAGGGTTTCTATTGAAAGGGCTACGTCTCTTGTAAGTTAAGTTTCTCCATACCCGTGGGGCAGATGCTTTACCAGGTACTAATTATTTTGAATCTTCTTAAGTGTATTTTTTTCTTCCTGGCCATGAAACTGGGAAATGTTGCCTTTTTTCCTCCGGGTAGCGATATGTGTGAATGCACTGGAGGTGGGGGAGAAAGCGTGGGCTGTATCTGGTATTATCATGCCTGGTTGTCCCTGCTCTTTCCACCTCTTTTGTCTCTGCCACTCAAGCCAATTTCAGCCATCCGCCGACTCTCATTTGGGATAATAGCCTCTCTTTTTACTGTTGTCTTGTCATGTTTGATTCGGCAGCACAAGGGTTTTAAATTAGCCAAAACGTTTGCATGCTGGGCTTACTCCGCTGCCACTACCAGTTGTAGAGCCACTAAACCACTTGATGCTGAAATTGATGATTGCTCGGAAGGAATAAGGAATTGTTGGTGGCTACCGGGAAGATTCATTCACGCCGAGCCCCTTTTAAGAAACCTAGGGGGGAGGGAGAGAGAGATTTCCTTCATTTTCCTGCTGCCTGGCTGGTGGTTGCATTGTGCTTGTGCCAGGTTCCTGCTGCGTGATTACAGCCTTGCTAGGCTGCGTAGTTCCTGTGATTTCAACATAAAAACAGAAGAAGAAAAATATAGAGGGGAAGGAAGGGGGGGATAAAGCTCCACAGACTTGCAGTTCGGTTCAGTAACATAGAATTGTGATGTTTTAACTCGCTGCTCTTTTTTTTTTTTTCTTTTTTTTTTTTTTTTTAATCTAATTTATTCCCCCTGGCTAGAAGTTAACTTGTTAGGAGTTTTACCCAGTAGAAGAGACTCAGTATTGGCCTGCCTGAGTTGGTGATGCTAAACTGCAGCTGGGCTGTAAGCAGTTTTTAATATTCTCTGGATTAAAAATGACCCATCATTAACGGGATCTGGGATCACCAAGAAGCTACAAAACTTCTAATAATACTCCCTTATCCTCCCCAAAATGCCTTTTACTTGTTCAAAGATATGGAGGGCCAGAATTTGTAAGGGAAAAGAAGCTGACAGTACATGAAAAACTGTACAAGGAGAAAACAAATTAAGCCATAGAATTAAATGTGAATGACTAGGATTGTATGTGGGATATAATTATATTTCAGAACTATATGCAATCACATATGCAAAGTGAGAGGCATCTTTTATTTCCATTGAGTGGATTTGGTTTGTTTTTGAAGAGAGAGTATGTTTTGGATTGTTGGTGTTGTTTTTTTTTTTTTTTTAACTATTCTAGCACTAGCTTCTGGGTGTCAGTGATGATAGGTAGTCAAACGGTTGGAAAAGGTCAGTAAGAGTCCCATGTACAATGGCTCAGGATTTCCAAGCCCACAGACAAACACTATCTAACAGAAAATAGTAGCAACTGTGATTTAAAAACAAAACAACCAACTGAACAAACCCGAATCCTCTATTAGCCATATATGCAAGTTCCCAGACAGTTAGAAGCATGGCTTTGAGACACAATTCATTATACGGTGTCAGAAATAAGACCCTAAATATAACACAGGTGGGAATACAATTGCATAGCATCCAAGCCAAGAAAGATGTTCTCATTTGATCTAATATTGCTACCATTATTATTAGTAATATTCTAGCACCTTTTTCCTGATTACTAAGCCACATGTTCTCTTGCATAAGATGCCCTTTTTCTGCTAAAAAAAAAAAAATTTGTAAATTTGAAGGTGTTGGCATTCAACTTCATTTCTTTCTTGTATGTAATAAATTGTGAGGAAATCATGGGAATGACTAAAGCTCTAAAAATACAAATCTAACTAAGAGGCCGAATCTCTGGGGCCCAGCAGTGGCGTGCTGTTGTGCAAGTCTAGCTCTAAGGGCTTCTGTCTGTGCCAATTAACAGTAGATTGGAAAGCCAGGCGACCATGATGGGTTTAGTCCTGTTATCTGTCTCTAACTGCTGCACTGCTCAGAATTGCTGATTTCTCTGCAAAATCATGACAGATGTATTACAGGAAAATGTATTGGTCGAGTAGCTAGTGAGAGAGTTAATGCAAAGGATAATAAGTAGCTAAGGCTACGTCCTCCAGCAGACTTTGATGTGGTTTGATAATATATGGGATGGGTCAATCTGCCCTATTAGCAAATGTAGCCAGTTTATGCTCTACATACAAACTAGAGATTTGATAACGCACTAAATTAGTTTTCACAAGGTATTAGATGTTAGATACTTAATGGGATCATCATGCTTTTGCTACACTTGGTTAAGATGTGTTCTGTAACAGAAGCATGCGGCAGCATGACATTTCGGCAGGAAAGGAAGCGTGTCTTGTGACTGAATCACGAGCCTGGGAATTACAACGTCCAGGCATCGCTTGGCTTCCGAATTACCGACTGTCTGATTTACCAGAGAGGTTTCTCTTTTCACATCTGCAGAATGGGACCATGTCCTTCCCTTTTCTCTTTGCCTGCTCTTGAAGCTTAAGCCACCAATGCTTGTAAAGTGGGTTTTTTGTTTTGTTTTGTTTTTTGTTTTTTGTTTTTTTTTTAAATCCTTGGATGCAAAGGGTGCAAGTAATCGTAATTCTGTGAAGTGCTTCGGTTGCAAGAGACTAATACTGTCCCACTCAGTAGGTGCTGGGAACCTCCCTAAACCTGACAGCAGAGAACTTACAGGTGCAAGCACATTTGAATAAGAAACCTTAGCAGAGTGTGAAAGGAGAAACTCGGGGTTTTGATGTAGTGCTCCACAACTGCGCTCTGCATTCACTCTCTGCCAGTGTTCGACTAGTATTTAAAAGGTGAAGTAGAACCAATAGTTTAGTGAAGCTAGTTACATTTCTGTAAAGCCAAAAATCCGTTGGTAAGATATGTCACCTGGGGACAACATCCTTGCCTTCATACACTTGCACCCATTCTACTGGTGGGGAACGTGGGCGAAGAAAGCGACCTTCCTGGGGCCGCGCGGCGAGTCAGTCTCCGAAACGGGTTCTCAGTTCGAGCATTCCCCTTACCTGAGCTGATGTTCGGTCCGCTAAGGCAGGCTGCTGCTTTGGTTAGCTGGTAATAATTTTATAAGCTTGTTTCTTCACTATCAAAGAAAGGGCTGTAATTTTTTTTTTTTTAAGTTCTGTGGTTTTTGCCTTGTTGAATAAAAATCTAAAACTGCTGACAGCAGTGTATGCCCACAGCTACCTTCAGAAAACTATGCTTTAAAACCCATTAAGCATTTTGTATTTATCACATGAATCTAATTTTTGCTAATGTTATTTTTCCCTGTGTTTATCGATACTGTTCTTAATTATATTTGAAATGCATCATTTTATTTTTCTCTAACATCTTACTACTTATGCAAGTAGCCAGTCCTGAGCCACCACGGCCAGGCTTTGCGCTTCCCCTAGTGCTAGGGAGACATTCCTACCTTTTCGTGAAATGCAGCAAGAGTGTCATGTATAAAATGATCCCGTTTGAAAGGATAGAAGCTGCATCCCAATATAGATCACAGTGGAAAATGACTCAAAATTACATGACAGCTTCTCCCCTGTTTGCCCCCCCCCCTTCCTTCCCTTTCTCAGCCTCTTTCAGTTGGGCTGCGGTAAGAAATGCGGCGTGTATTGTGACATTTTAGTTTACTGTTACTAATAATCCCTTTGCATCTTTCATTAGCGTGTTATTTATAGGATTGCAAAAGGGCATCGGTACCGCTCAGTCTCTGAGGTGGCACCGCCGGTGTCCCAAGGCCTGAAATGGTTCTTGAAAGCGCTGGGTCACACCCTGGCCTCGGCAGCGGACTCGTCGAGCCCCGGCAGAAGCCCGTGCCACGCTTCGGGCTGAAATCCCGCGTTTTAAAACCCGCTGAGGCCAGCGTGGACTTTGGATGCTTGTATGAACAAGGAGACTTTGCCTCGTAACTCCTCCTAAGCCTGCACCTGACGAGCAGCTCGGAGCTGGAGGGCTGCGTTTTCCCTAATAAATTCCTTTTTTTGAACCCACTTGTTAGTCAAGCGTTGTGCACACTAACTACAGTGAGGGCCCTGGGCATAAATTACTCTCGCGTGGCACTGTCTCCGAGCAGCCCCCCAGTTATGGATTACTTTGTTCTCGACTTGACAGGAACATAATTAGAACTGTTGATGAAATCTACCAAATTGTTCCTCCGTGGCCTCAATGGTCAGGAAATTTGGCTGAGTCGTATTTGTCACCGACGTAAAGGCTCTAAACACTTCATATTAACTATGTTATTAATGTGCCCTCTAATCTGTCCGTGAATTGGTAACACTTGGAGTGAGCTTGTGCTCTAATAGCACCTTGTGATGAATACATTGTAATGCTGCTAAAAAGTTTCTGGAGGGTGGGGGAAAAAAAAAAAACAACACAACACCTTAATAAAAAGTGAACGTTTCTAGGTTGTTTCTTTTCTCTGTATGTGGATTTTTTATATTATACGGTTTTGTTTTGTTTAATTGGAGATTCATTTAGGCTTTACATTGACAGACCGTTTTCTGTTCTATAGGATTTGCTGACATTTGGGCTGTTTCATTGCCAGAGGAGGCTTTGTGTGTCCCAAAGGAAGTGAGTGATCTGGCCATAACAAATCCTGCCAAAATATTTTAACACCGTTACGATTTTCTAATGCAATGCGTAGTGAATGTGACTAGAAAAGGATGGTGAGTCCACGAAGGGGGTTCGCTCCCTCTCCTCTGCGATTTGTCTGGTGGAACGAGCACGCAGGAGCTGCCGGGGGTGGTGGGAGATGGCAGCCAGCAGTGGGGGGGTTGGTTTGCCTCCTGAAGCGTAGCGCTTCAGACATAGCAACGGCTCACGCTTAATCTTTAAGCCAACCTTTCAAATTTTGGTCCTGCTCTCAAACTTTCCAAGAGTCCGGGGTGATCAGAGACAGCGTTTTAGTTATGTTAAATGAATGGATTTTGGCTGCTGCCAATGTTCAGTGAGTTAAAACAAGGAAACACTTGTTAGACACTTATAGATGAGAGAGAGATTAGTGGCTGAAGGTCCTATAACTTGACAAGCTGCTGTCTTGGGTAAAACAAACTCTTATCTTCAAAACAAAGGGCGATCTCATACTTCAGTATGGTTTTGAAGAACACTAAGGTGGCTCTTAACTATATAAGCAGCTGTGCTTACATAAAGTGTTAGAACACAAAAATAAGAGTTTTCACATGCAGCGTTCAGGATATGAAGACGATTCTGACAACGTAATGTTTAGCATAGAACTGGAAGTATGGGAAAACAATAATTTAGGTCCCTGAGCTATTCTCTAAAGCAGCGGGTAAATTAGCTGCTGTTTTTCTAATACCTTGGTGATTTGCTTATGTTAAAT